>NW_021705823.1:0-61014 GCF_003719475.1 Trypanosoma rangeli
GCTGAGTCTGCTGCTGCTGTTGTTGCTGAGGTTGTTGCTGTTGCTGAGGCTGAGGTTGTTGCTGTTGCTGAGGCTGTTGTTGCTGAGCCTGAATATCCTGTTCTTGTTGCTGTTGCTGCTGCTGCTCAAGATGTCCTTGTAGTCGTTCACGAAGATTTTCTGTACGTGGTGTTAGCATGTCCCTTTCGGACTCCACTATGGGTGTCGTTCTGGCGTACACGTCGTGGTCATATGTTACACCCTCAAGTGGCATTGTGTGAAGAAAGATGATGTCGTGATTGTCCGTGACGTCGCCTGTCTCGGCGCTCAGCCCAATGTAGTACTCATTCTTATCCATCTTAAGGTGAAGGTCGGATACGGTGGTGCAAAGCGCTTCGTCCCGCTCGCCATTGCGGGATAGATAGATAGTCAGAGCGCCCCTATCGTACCGAATCCGTGCCGTGGAGAGCAGCGCCGAGGTCTGACGGAAAGCGTATCGGCAGCTCCCTACATATTCACCCCTGAAATCATTCTGTGGGCTGTACTTCTTATTCTGCGAGCTTCCGTCGTTGAACAGCACATACACCGCCGGATTGTCCCGGAGGCCATCGTTGTCGTACGTGTCAAATATAATGCCTATGCCAGGAAAGCTCATTGGTGTAGGCATTATAGGGCTGTTGTGGCTCAGCTTGTTTGTCGTGATCCACAGCGCAAAGCCATCAGCGCCGGCGCTTTTTCCATGGACATGAAACCCAACGACAATCTCAAAAGAAGGCATGTCCAGCGGCTCTCTGTTCCAGACATACCCAATCTGTCCCCTACGGTCCGCCGTCAGACGAATATAACGATCAGTGATGACGGCGGTGCCGCCAATAGACCAATGCAGCAGCTCGTCCTCGCCGTAGTAATTGCGCAAAAGCGGTGGGGAAAAGGAATGGTGCTCAATCACACGCTCCGAAGTGCGGTGGTGCTGTTCCGTCGTCATACGTGGCCCTTCGGCCACGGTGGCACTTGATACCAACGCCGCGGTCATCAACACGAAGGCGACGCTCCACAAGAGCGAAGCCAATGCTTGTGACGCCATAGGCCTCCCGCCGCAGAGTACCCTTCTTGCCGGTGGATCTTCAGCCAAAGGCTGCTACTGTCAAACGGTCCTTCGGTTCCTGCTTTTCCTCTTCGTTCAGTCCGCTCTGCCCGACAAAGGGAATGTAGAGTATGTTTATGTTGGACAGACTGGAGTCCTGTCGAATCTTGTTGGAAAAAAAATTTTTTTTTATTATTATTTCGCTACTTTTCCTTCGCCTTCTCTTGGCCCTTTTTTGTAGGCGCAGTGTTTCCTAACCTCAACAGGGACGGGAGGAACATGCACAAAACCCACGCAACCCCGTTACACACAGAGAGAAAGGGAGGATAAAAAAAAAGGCCAGAAAAGCGAGCATACACTCACCAAATGCATGTATACATATAGTCCTGTGGCGACACTTCCTCGTTCCCCACCAATGGGCCGTCACGGTGCTCATGGCAATGACAGGCGCATTTACCCCATTCAATTCGTAAAACACATATCTTTGATCTCTTTTGACGAATAATATCAAGTTGATTGGCGGGGCAATGAACGTCATAGTCCTATTGAAGGGAAGAGGAGAGAAATAGGGGTAAAAAAAAAGCATTAATAGGAATAATAATAGAAACAAAAAGTAAAGGAAAGGCAACCAATTCCTAATTGTTTAACAACTGAAGAGCGAAAATGAGCGGTGGCGGTGGTGGTGGCACACCTCAAATGCATGTAGGTATATAATAATACGGTTGTATGACCACTTCTCCGTGTTAAGGAGCATATTCCTTGACGCATCATTTCTTTTTTACTTTCCTGCTCCCCACCTCCACCCCTCATTCACGTACAGACTGACACACCCACACAGTTGCCATGAGGACACGTAAAGGCAAAGTGATGATCGCAAAAGCGAGCCAGCATTACCACTGCGCCAAATAATAATAGTAAGTCCCTCTCCGCCGAAGACACTTCCTTCTCCACCTCCTCCTAAGGCACATCGATATTCTCTTTGCTTTGCTTCCGTTTTTCCCTTCACTACAGTCGGAAACTGCGCCACCCCACAATCGCACCCCTCTCACGAGGACACACGAACATGACCACTCATTGCTCCTTGCGTGCGTAGCCGCAACTGACCCGTCTCCCATCTCTCAAATATATTGCTCTTCTTCGCACCATTGCCCCCCCCCCCTCGCGTCAAGATCGGTGAGGCATGCTTCGTTGTTGTTTTGGCTGTTTTCACCCGCCTTGTACTGTGTGTCAAACCAAATACATGTTATATGAGAAGAAAGAAAAGGTGTGGACTCGTTACGATAGGGCGGGGAGAACAACTTCCCGCGCCTCTCCCTATCTATGTCGACGCTCCTCAAACACTGGCTTCCACTTCACCCCTGGCGTCATTCATACAAACACGTGTGGGGCCCATAGAAACATACATGGGAAAAGATTACGAGGAGTAATACAAAAAACACCACCCAACGACGCACGGGCACAAGGCAGAGGGGGAAAAAAAAAACGACAGGATGCCAAAAATTATATATATATATAGAGAGAGAGAGAGAGACAACACACACACACACACACACACATAAATGAGTATTTGGGCACATAGATGCAGGCCTCTATGATGCATGCATGGAAACATACATATGTATGTGCATGCCTGTGTGCCTGTTTGAAGCTACGATGCCGCCGCTCCCCCCTCGCGAGTAGCCATTTCTATTCGGTATCGTGCAATCTCCCGTTGCAGGTCCATGTCCACCTCTATTTCGTCGTCAAATGTCTCACCAGTGAGAGGATCCACGTGACCAACACGATGCACAACCTCCTGTAACGCGTCCAACTCAAAATGATGACCGTTGCGTAACAATACAGGCTCACGCATCAGTTTTTTCGTCAGCATGCAAACATACCTAGATGGATGCTTGATCTTTTTCCTTGGGTGGGTTGTGCCCTGCTTCGTCTCAGAGTCCACACCCTTCAAAGTTTGTGCCTGCCCGGAGGTGGTGGTACTCGTTGCAGCTTCCCCAGAACTCGCGGTGAGCGGCACAAGAAGTGAGATATCGCCAAGAAGTTGACCAACAGCCAGTTCCATCATCAGTATCTGCAGCATTTCCAGTTGCTCCTCCAATACCTGTACCACGCGCGCCTCCTCATTGACCATTTCCGCATCCTTAGCTTGCAGCCTGAGATGCAGCTGCGCAACCGAGTCATTGCCAAGGTCAAAGTACACTGAAGTTTCGTTTGCGAGACAATACGTGAAGGCTTGTGCCACCGTGAATTGCGCCCCAGGGCGTAGCGGGCTCTTGTCGGTTGAGATCAAATTTATCAGTGCAGTGAAGTCCGCCACCAGAACCTCCACCTTGACAGCATTCACGTTACACAAACCCTCTAGTGTGAGAACGAGAACAAGCATACCCATGTACTCCTTGAAAAGTCGAGACTCCAGTTTATGCACCTGCCGTGTCAAGGCCCCGAGTGATGACGCAAGTGTTTCGCAAGGTGCCAGCACTGGTCGATAGAGGGCAAAGCGTAACAACCGCAACACGGCAATGGCAACATTCATGAATGGGTTGTTCTGCGACTCCAGTGTGGTGTCGCAGGTGGCCTCCCAGCAACAAAGTGCAAGGCGCAAAAAAGGTATCACTGTTCCTCCAAGAAAACTCTGATGCTGCGCCATAAAAGACTGCTGATAGTCACGCACGAGATCCATCCGTTCGCAAAAGTCGGCTAAATTCAGCAACATCACTGCCAAGTAACGGAATACCCCCAAAAAACGCATCGCCACGCCGTCACACACCGCGTCTGTCACAGAGATTTGGCCTTGCAGGATCGGATCAAGCCCTTCTTCACGCACAGCGATGGCCCAGCGTGCGTCAAACTCCTTAAACAGTTCATGCAACGAGTTATGCTGAGATAAGTGAATGAGCAGCACGGCTATTTTTTCTTGAAAGGCACTTATCTTTGTGGTCTCAATGGGATGATTGTCGTCTGGAACGGCAAAGTAACTTGCAGGGGTTGTCAACTCATAGATGCAACGCACACAGGCCTGTACGATGCCCCACTCAAGCGATCGATTCTTGATAATCTCCTGCAGTGCCGACATCAGTCGGACGTCGTCGCCATTGTATAATTGTCTTAGCAGATCTCCTGCCTTGAGATGCGCGTAACCACTGCAGCGAAATAACAACACTGTGAGCATCTCTTGTTGAGTCTTAACGATCTCCGGAGGCTGAGTTTCAAAAAACTCCTCAAACGTTTCATTCAGCCTCTGGACGGCGTCAAGTAAATCCCCTGTGCAAAACCCAACGTTGGGAACGTGCGACAGGGAGTATAGACATTCCAGAGCCAAAATACGCGCGCTAGGATTCTTTCCGCCATCATTCGCAACGTCCACGAGCTGTGAGAGCACCTTCTGGCATACAGAGCGGTGTTGATCGATGAGGGAGAGAGCAACACCCGGCTCTGTGAGGCTGGAAGCTAAGCAAGCGAGCGCGGAAACACTTGTCGTCTCGGGGTCCTGATCCACAAAAAATGTGATGGCGCCATGAAGCGACATAATTCTCACTTTTCTTTTCTGGTTTGCTTATAATTTCAGTTTCTTTTTTTTGTTTTGTTTTGTTTTGTTTTGTTTGCTTCCTCCTCAGTTTATTTTCTTCTTGTTTTGTTATATACAGGTAAATAACTCTTATTTGGATTGGATCTCCCGCAACGGAGTTTATTTCCCTGCGGTGGGGGTTGTGTAAGGCAGCCGTGACAAATGTCAGTGATGCATAAACCGGGTGGAAAGAAACAACAGGGGTTAGCAAAAAGAGAAAGAAAACAAGAGGGAAGGAGAGAAATCTGTATAAGACGATGCCCAGCCTAATCTTAGCCGCACCTGCGCCCCTCCTCTTCCTTCTGCCCCCACAAAGAACAGAACACATCCCCCTTTGAAGGCACTGGTAAGATACATGCAGATACGCGGCATTTTCTCACAGGCAACTTTCTTATCCTTCTTGTTGTTTCCCATTTTTTTTTTGGCCTGTTGTTCCCGCTTTGATTCCAACGGCTCATGTGGATGTCATGTCGCTGAAGGCTTGTCGCCCCCCACTCCTCCCCTACCACTCCCCCCCTTCCCACGTCAAAGCCGCGCAAAGGCAAAAAAAAACACACACACACAAAAGCACACACGCCTGTATCTGCACAGGCATGCCCACAAGCAACAGTTGATGATTACCCGTCCTCTCAATTGCCCCGCTGTACGTCGGTCGTTGGCTCCCCATTTCTGCGTCCCCACGAAAAGAATCATCTTATACACACCCTTTTCGTATTTGTATCTGTAGGTAGGCCCTGCTTCACCGCGCTTTTTGACATGCCCCGTTCATGCCAATCAGCTGGACTGTTCAGTTTGCAAAACAAGTAACAACGCAAGAAGAACATATACCCGTCCCCCACGTATTTCCGACGCCTGCACAGCCGTTGAACTACTCTTCATATTTCTGCCTCCTCCTCGTTGCTGTCTCCACCGTCATTTTCGGCGTCGGCTATTAACCGCATTTGTCGCAGTGCTATCACTTTGAGTGCCGCCCAAAACTGTGTTTCCTGTGTCGTCAGCAGCAGCCGTTGCGGTTGCAGCGGCATAAACCATAAAGGACACGCAGAGCCTATCCCAAAGACACGACGCAAGTTCTGAAAACTGAACCTTCGCACTACGGTGTCATCGCCGCCGTCACTGGTGTCATCCGTAAGATAGTTGTACGACCCGCTGCGCAGTGATTCATAGATGCGGCGCTCCTCCCGCCGCAAAAGTCGTAGTGTGCTGTCGCCTCTTCCTAACAATAATACGTCCTGCGTGCAAAACACCAGCAACACCACCATGAATGCACCAGCGAGGATAATCACCAGAAGCAACATTGCTGGTGCGCCCGCTAAAAAAACACGAGCGCGTTTCGTGTTGGAAACCACAACGATGTGCAGCAGCGATGTCGCCAAGAGAATAATGAGGTAGCCCATGAACAGGAGGAAATGCTTATGGTTGTCAATGCCAATGCACCGGCCAATCCACGGGCAGTGGTGGTCCATTCCGTACACGCAGGTACAGCATCTCGAGCAGTGATGCGTCTCACCCAATTTGTAGATACGGCAAAAGTGACAAAGCCGTGCACCTCCAAGAAGAAAAAACATCTCTTGCTCACAGCTCTCCGGAGACCGGTCAAGGGCTGCAATGCCGTCGGAAGCAATCAAAAAAATATCCCGGTGAGGCATCCACAATCGCCCATGAGAACTTTGCACGTCCGTATCACCACCACCATCACGACGACGGCGACGACGGCTGTAAACCACACTAGTTACTTGTTGTTGTTTTTGTTGTTGCATCAGAGCACCTTCCATATTGTGCATAAAATTCACTGCAAGGCTTGGCGAATTGTAATAGGGGTTACTGTTGATCGCCTGCATCTCCTGCGCATCCGCCAGTGCATCTTGAGCGCACTGAGATCTCTCCAGCCACTCTTGCTGCTCCACCGCGGTAAGGTTGTGGTAGGCTGTATCGTTTGCCCCATTCTTCACCTCTCCGTGCATCCTGCCCACGCCGCCGTACGTCACGACATCTGTCAGCACTCCACGCATAAATGCCTCAACGCGCTCCGCGACAAACCACGACGGCGGCAAACCCGGGTGGATCATTAACAATACCCCCAGTGACCACATTGTCATGAAAAACGCCGCCGCGGCGACTGACGTCAAAAATATATCCAGCGGCGTTGGCATGAAAGAAAGCAGGGGTACGTACAGAAACATCACCGCAGTGAGACTCCCCCACATGATGAGAAGCAACGTGACAACAAAACCGGCCCACCGCCTGGCCCCACGCAACGCGCTGCGCAATGATGATGCAGTGGATGTCTGCATCGTGTGCCGCAGGAACAGAAAAGCAAGCCACAAGCACCCAAAAGAAGAAGTCAACAAGCAAATTAATATATATAACTACAAATACTGCACCTTCAACAAAAACAAAGCAAAAACACAAAGGATTCAACCTTGAAAAATAAATCCACAGCAGGCCACTTGACGCAATGGTAACAACGATAAAATAAAAACCCTGAAAAGCTGTGAGCGAGTGAGTGAGAGGGAACACCACACCTCTTCCTTCAGTTACATAAGGAAGAATAATGTTTGGGAGGACTATTTCTGTTGGTAACTGTCGTTTCTACACTGTCTATTTCCTTCCTCGTACCGCTAAGACTCCACCAGCCACGGTGTGGGTAACGGAAACCAAGAATAAGAAATAAATGCAGAGAAAAATAAAAGCACAGAGAAACAACACCATCCCACAGCAAAGAGGTGCGACAAAGAACACACAGAAGGCACGACCCCCACTACTCCTACATCCTTCCATTATGCGAAGCCGCAGCCAAAAACAGGATCACACAAAGAGAAAGAAAAAGAAGAATAAATGGAAACGACCAGTTCACGCTGCGGCGATGTGTGTGTATATATATATATATTTGTGTGTGTTTTTACACACAGATAACAAAGATGATTCTTTTCATTGGTGCATATTTACTACACTTTACATCGTCCTTCTTCTTGGTAGTTTTCTCCCTTTACTTCATACTCTGTTGTGGTTTCACTGATTTCTACTGATCCCCCTACTGTTTTTTTTTTTTTTTAGACGTCGCTCTTCCTTGCTTCACGACCACACCGTTCGACTTGCAGTTACTTCACTCACCAGCCCACCCACCCAGAAGCAACATTGTGATGCATGCGTCAAAGCGAGGGAATGATGCAGGTGGACAGTGGTGGAAAAAGCGTTACAGTTTAATTCGTTACGCAGCGGTTGCTGCGGCGCGTCGCCTCCCACGTGTCGCCAGCAGCTGCTCCATCAAGGCACTCATTTGCGTCAGAGACTGCATTTGCTGCTGCGAGTTGGCATCCCGCACAAGCTGGCAGAATCGTGTGGACGAAACCGCTGTTGTGTGGTTGACGGACTCCAACAGGAAGGCCCACGCGTTACACGCATCAATTGGGCTCACAAAGTCGTTTTCGTCAAGAAGGTTATCCTCCTCCTCCTCCTCCTCCTCATCGTCGATGTCTTTGGTGGTGGCCCTCCGCTTCCGCGTGGCGGCTGTCGCCATAAGCAGCGCCTGCAATTGACTGTCACCCGCCAGGGCTGACGCCTCGCTACCCATGCTATCGGCGTCGTCGTCCAGGTCGTCATCGTAGTCCTCCTCATCTTCATCATCGTCGTCGTCATCCTCTCCGCTGTCGCTTGATTCATCCATGCTCCATTCCTCCTCATCATGCTCATCCCCGCTCCGCGTGTGTCCCTCCACCTCCATGGCAACCAGAACACCCTCGCTATGACTGAAACATGCCAGCACCTCGCCTTTTACGACACCGCAGAGCACCTCGTCCAGTGTCGTTGCCAGCTGCGCCTGTTCCGCCTGCAGCCGTGCAAGAACTGCAATGGCCATAATAAACAGACGGCGGTCGTACGATCGTAGCACCGTTTGCATAGTTTCCCCCTGCACAAGCTGCACATAATGTGCAAAAAAGGGTAAGAGGGTACCAGCAGCGGAGAGCGTTCTAACGGTCAGCTCCGCATTCGCAAGTATCGCGGAAAAAATATTATTAGCAAACAAGAGCGTAAGCGTGCGGCGTCGCTTTTTTTGACTGTTGGGGTCAGTCAAGACGCGCAGTGCGGTCTGTATAATGTATTCAACGAGGTTGTCCGTTGCTGCTGTGGCGTTTGCATGGTTTCCATCCCGCTGCTTGAGCTGCCACAGGTTTTGCAGTATTGAATCGTAAATCTTGGGAACCGCGGCAAGCTCACGCAGGCACAGTATGTGGCAGCTTTGCATCACGGCATCACACATCGTGCAGACAACCTGTGCGGGTGTCGTGGAGGCCATTTTCACCGCAAATTCAGGCATTGCACAGAGGTCACTCATCGGAAAAAGGAGAAACTGCTCCGGTGACACGCAGGCAAAATTGTCCAGTGGTGGAAGCATTTGGCTAAAGTAGTCAACCGCGCCTTGTACAACGATTTGATGAAGGCATGGCAGCAAGCGCCACGTAAATGACGCGACAGCAGAACTCCGTGACAACATTGTGGTGAGCAACATGAGTGAGGCATCCATAAATCCAAGACAACCTCCCTTCTCCTTCGACAACACCATGTAAAGCATCGGAGCGATGCGTTCCTGCATCTGAAAAATCAGATCCCGTTGCTGCGACGTGTTGAAGGAAGAGATCACCACCGGTTGCTGAGGAATCGCACGCACAAGTACGGTGAGGGTCTCCAAAATTTCGTCAGCGGCCATGACACTTTCAACAACGCCATCCTCCTCAGTACCCATCACACCCATCCCTGCTGCACCGCTCTTCTTGTTTGCAAACGTTTCGGACACGAAATCATCAACTTCTGCGGCAAGGGCGCGCTCCAGGACTTGGTAAAAATGTTGCACCAACAACTCAGTGAGGTGCAGCGCCCACTGTGAGAGAACATCACGGTAGTGCTTGATCGTCTTGCGCAGGGTGCGAACCACGCCCTCACTGTCCATAAGGCGCATAGCACAGAAATAGTGTTGAATGACGTCACTGAGGCAGGGCGTGACGACGTCCCGCGCGTGTGGGTGACAAATGAGGTTGGCAAAGGACATGCAGGTTTGAATCCGCACTGGAATATCTGGATCTTGTAGAAGTGGAAGAACTTCCACGAGAACACGCTGAAACGCCTGTGGGCTGCTCCAGTGAATTTTAGGTGCAAATACACTCAACACCAACACGCTGCGAGCGCGTAGAAATCCAACAGGATATTTTGCTGCAGGTGCCACGTAGTTCGTAAGGAGCCACTCCACCTTCTCATCTCCAAAGCCA
The DNA here is from genome assembly GCF_003719475.1 of Trypanosoma rangeli. Classification (NCBI taxonomy): domain Eukaryota; phylum Euglenozoa; class Kinetoplastea; order Trypanosomatida; family Trypanosomatidae; genus Trypanosoma; species Trypanosoma rangeli. Next base: position 9,893 of record NW_021705823.1, read on the forward strand.
ATGGAGTGTAGGACTTTGTTAAATTGGTAAATGGTAAAAAATGCAGCATCCACAACGCGTGCCGCATCAACGTCACCGTGCGCCGCAGCCGCAGCATGCGCTATGAGACGCCCAAGTACGTACTGTACAACATGGTTCACAAATTCTGTATCATGAAATGGTTTGGAGGGTATCGTCAAAGAAAGCATGAGGCTTGAGGAAACCACCTTCGCGCTGTATAAATCCCCCGCGGGGCTCGTCTGTAGCCGCACATACTCGGCGGGGTTTGATGCCCATAACTCAGCATCTTCGACTGAAAAGGTGAGACGTGGAAAAATGAGCATTGTAAAAATCTCCTCAGCATTTGGTGCTATAATCTTGCGGTACGTTTCCCGGCCACCCACTGCCATGGTGAGGATCTCCAGAGACATGATGTAAGCCTTGGACGTCAAACGGCGAGGCACCGTATGCCACCGAACAAAGTCGAGTGCATGTTGCACAAGCCCAAGCAAGTAATGATCACAAAAGTACTTCGCGGCCGCGCGTGCACGACGTTCACAGCTTTTTGGAGACAGTGCCTGCAGCAGCTTGAGTCCCAAGTTTTCTACCCACTTCAACAGCTTCCACACGGCGGACTCATAAAATACGGAAGAAAGGTCCGAGTCGTCACCGTCACCGGTGGGAATGCGTGAACGATACAGCGGTAGAAGCGTTGTGTGAGTTGCGTCCAACACTTGACCAATGCAGCCCTTACAGAGTCGATCCATCCCCGATTGATCGCAGAGAAACAGTGGCCAGCGAGCGGCAAGGAGAGAATCAATGCACTTGAGTGCAATGCGTAGACAGTGGGATAACTCTGTGTGCCACGGGGACACAACAAACATAGATGGTTCCAACCTTTTCAGGCTTGCAGCAGCAGAAGAAGAATCACTAACACCATTCATATGGTGTGATTGCTGTTGTGCCACCAACTCCTGCACCCAAAGTGATGCCAGCGTCTCTGTAAGTGACAGCAATGATGGGCAAATGTTGTTGATGAACTTCTCAATAGCGTCAGCGTCGATTTTAACTGCATCTTCGTAGACTTTGCAGCAAGCCCGCAAGATACCAACTGCCCCTTTTAGGCGCAGTGTGGCGGTCTCCCGTGACGACGCTGTGTCTGGCAAAACGCGTAGGCCAACAACACACTCGTCGAGTATTACTCTTAGATGCGGCATCAGCGACGGCCACCGATGTGGGTAGTCGTAGTGGATAAGTTCTTGCGTGGCGGCGAGCAGCTGTCGTCGCACCAACTCCGGCACATGAGAGCCACACTGGAGTGGAACAATGCATTCTCGTACAGCCTGCTTCGTTTCTTCAGTGAAATACGGATGCCGGTTCCAATCGCTGCGGCCCAACACATTACGCACACGAATGGATGCAGCATGGAGTGCCTGCCGTGTCTCCGCAGGAACGCCGTGGAGTGGAAGCTCTTGACAGGAAAAGTGGATGAGCCGTATGATCAGCCACGGGTCAGCGGAGACGTGCGTGAGGGCCGCCTCAGCCTGCTCCCGCACATTTTTGTCGTCGGAGAGGGTACCAACAAAAATCTGCAGCAGCGCCTCGTTGCTTGACATCTCCACCCAATCGCTCAGGCAGTCTTGAAGCGCCCCTCCACGTCGGCCAAAGTAGAGAGATACTAAAAAGGCAGAGAGTAGAGTCGTAAAAGAGAAACACATGTGGTTTACGCCACACAGACGAGGAATAGGACAAAAAGCAAAATCACAACAAAACAAAAAAAAAGGAAAAAAAAGTCGATGAAATAAAAATATGACTGCACACGAATGCAGTCACAGAAAAAAAAACCATGGACGTGCAAAACAAAGAAAGAAAAACATCCTCGTCTATAGAGAAACTCGAGTATAATAACCACAAAAACAAAAACACAAAAAAAATCGTAAGCAAAGCAGCAGCGTCAAAGCCAGTGAAACTATGAAGACTCAACCTTCCGCGGCAGATGATGTTGTTCTTGATGATGGAAGCCAAGCCGCTCAAGAGTCTCTCGTGGAGGCGTCTTGGAGAGCGGCACACGGCCGTGCCACTGCACCATTACCACGAGACGCCGCACAGGCGCAGCCATCACACGCTCAATATTCCCCACATTTAACAGCGTCACACCTTGCGGTCCACCGTACCACTGCAAGAGCTGAATGCGGTGCACCGGCGAGAGCGCCTCATACGCCGTCAATGACATAAAAAGACGAGCCACGGTCTTGCCGGCACTGTTAAGCCCCATCAACTCCACACTGCCACCCACAAAGTTTTGCACCTCTGTTGCAGAAAGATTTAACACAAGGCGGTACTCGCTCCGCAAATGCTTCTTAAAACGGTCCCGCTCTGCTGCAGAATCAAATTGCATGTAATCCATAGCCCATGCGCAAATGCCGCCGCGTCCACACCAACCCAACATATCCATTGAAAGCGGCATTGTATCCGCCTCGCCTGCATACGTAACGTCGTGGTTAATCATGTCGATACCGTCGTTGCCACTCTTGTTGCAGATTGAAACTCCTTTCGGTAGCGAGCCAGAGAAGCGGAATTGGTGCTCTGCAGGAATGTTGAGACACTCGGGTGCACACATCCGTGCAATCACATCAGCGTCTGCCGAAGCCAGTGCATACATAAAGCGGCCGTCTTGGGAGAAACAAACATCCATGCACCCTCGCAGATAATTTCTCGTGGATTTAAACTCTTCACGAAGGTCAAAAATTTCCACGGGTGGTCCAGTGTTTCTCGCATGCGATGAGCTCCGGCGGCCCTTGAGGGGACACAGAAGCTGACGCACAGGCAGCGAGTGCGTCATAGTGGGTGGAAGCGGATAAAGAACTGCCACGTGTCGTGCTACTTTTGCAGAAAAACCAATCGATTTAAAAAATGTGTGCAAAGAGATGCTGCAGGCAAGAAAGATATTCCAAATGTCATGTGGGTTGCAAGACGACCAATGATGTTCTTTGCTCATGAAGAGTGTGGAGAGTTTAATGCCGTGTACATGCCGCACGGCCTTCATCAATCGACGCTGATCCCGCACACAAGCAATCTGTTCTCCCTGACAAATGGACGTGCACGGGCCTGAGGGCCCAGTCAGCGGCCGCAGCGAAAATGAGGTGTCTATTGACGCTGTTGAGGGCATCGAGTGATACCTGAGGCAGGGCGCCGCATACAAAGCCTCATCTGGGCACATTCCCCTTACAGCCTTTTCCTCCCCCATTTGTCGTGCTTCCATGAGAGGTATAGGCGTGCCATCATCACCGCTGCCGCCGTCAGACGCCTTCGCGTCATCGTCATCGCTGTCACACCCCGATTGCTCAATGATCTCATAGGCGTCAAAGCGTCCACTCTGGCGCAGTCGACGGCACTGTTTCTGTAGCTCACGTATAAACCGCTCTGAATCTGTAAGCCTCGCCTTCAGTGACAGCCCAGCTTCCCGCTCCAGCTTCAATTCGTCCTGCAAAAGTGTGTTGGCCTCAGAAAGGCGGTGAACAGACTGCACCCATGTGTTATCGCCAGACCCTGTTCCCCCGTCGGCGTCATCCGCAGTGGTGGGTCCATGACGTGGCTTCTGACTTCCATGCAGCAGGGGACGTCTTTGCTTCTCCTCAAGCTCCAGCTCCAACATTATTTTCTCACCCCGCACCTCTTCAAGGCGGCGCAGCACCGTCGTCAGAACATCCATGCGACCGTTTGCAACAGACACAGCAGGGACGGTAGAACCAACACATAAATGGGCATCGCCTTTTTTACCCTTCTCGCAGAGTAGCAGTTCAATTGTTGAACGCATGTGTTCAATGGTTGATTGCAACGTGGCCGCCTCCGAAGGCTGCGAGATCGGCTGAAAGAGTTGGACGCCCCTCGCGTGGCCCTCGTCGTGGTAAGTCTTCAGGCCTGTCACGCCCATAATGATGCCCTCCAGCATAGAAGTAATGTTCATCATGTTGACACCCTCCGTTTTCAATTCAAGCAAAGGCAAAGAGCGTGGCATAAGGGATACCAGTCTCTCTACCTGTGGGTAGACTATCTCAAGCACCGCGTCTCGGTCACGCAGCTCTCGTTGTGTCCTCTCTTTCTGCCAAACAATTTCCTTGGTCAACGTTAGCGCGTATCGTTGAAGCTCCTCTAGCACTCGTACCGTGTACGTCCCCGGTGTGTTGTCTGGCTCTTTCTCAGCGTCGTCCTGTTGGAGAGGGACATCGACTCTCGAAAGGTGTAATTGACATTGCGAGTATGCTGCCACTGCCGCCTCCTCTGTGGTGTTCAAAAGTTGTTGTAAATGTGCGCTGCGTTCCTTCTCATCCAGCAAGACCCGTTGGGTGCTCTCCAGGGACTGTTCCGCCTCATGCAACCGCTTCGTAAGCGCAAACACTCTGCCGCGCAGCTCGTCCACCTGCCGCGTAGCCAACCGCATGACATTAACGGCGTAACTCGCATGCTCCGAACCGTTTTCCTCGCAGCTTCCACTTGTATTCCTAGCACTTTGGGCTCCATCTGCCTCGCCCCCCTTCACTTCCTCCTCAAGTGTAAAACTAAGCACCTCTGCCTCGTCGTGAACGGCAGCAAGATCACCCCAAAGGCGTCTAACAGTTTTGCGCAGCGCCTTCATCTGTTTGTCCTGACTGGCTGTGGTCAATAACTTTGGTGCAAAGGTGAATGTGGCATGCCCCTCGTCTCGTGAGTTTGACATGGCCTCAGCGAGAAACGTGGGTGTCTGCATCATAGAGAGCCGTGCTGGTATAAGCTTCGACCAAACATCCAAGAACTCCACTGCCTCTTGCAACGCAACGTACTCGCATTCGAAGAACTCATCCTGCATGCACCGACAGTGTGTGGGGTTCCCCACAGGGCACCTAAAGCTCTTCCCGACGTGGGCGAGGCGGGTCACATGGTGTTGTAAAAGAACCTCCTGCAACGTCACAGTTCGCATCCAGCCTTGCAATACTTCCTTTTTGAGGTGTGCCTCCACTGCAAGACGCCACTGCGCTAACGTCATAAACTCCAACTGACATTCTAGCATAAGTAACATGCGTTGGTAAGCTTCTTCTGCGTCGAGAGTTTGTGGGTGAGGATCAGTGCGCCTTGACAGAGAATCATCCGCGGACGCGACAATGTCGTTCCCGGAAAGTCCTCCCTTTGAGTTCAACGAGTGGGTAGCAGAAAATGAGAATGCAGAGAGGTTCTCCGAGTCCTCATTGTTGCATAAGAGCGCCAGGGGAAGTACAAGAAGTACTTCGCTCATTTCTTACTGCCTTGAGAGTACGCGCGTACTTTACACGACTATTAGAAACTTTGTAGTTTTTTTCGACAAAATATGTGTAGTTACAACACTGTTTTGACGTTGTGCGATGTATGTGTATGTCTGGGGCGTGTTTCTGCCCTTTTTGCCTCTCCGTCTCAGAGAGGCAAAAGTCCGCTCACACGTACACGCTCGCCGCACGTTCTCTCTCCTGCCGTACCGCTGACAAGGATGGTGGTACAAAAAAAAAAACCCTACAAAGTAGGCTGTGAATGGAGCACAGCTACGGAAAGTGGCATGCGTGGTCGTAGAAGAGAAAATCCACAAAAAGAGTAGGGGAGGAATGAATTGGAAGAAGCAGTCGCAGGACGCCCACCCGTTCACTTGAACCACCTCCCCCCTGCCGCACACTTCGCTTCGGTCACTGGGCCTGCAGGATAGGTCAAACAAACAACGGGGAGGCAAAGGACCCTGCATCAGCGTTAATGACGGAGGCTCCGCTTGTGTACCGCTGACAACAACTCTTGGCAGGCAAAACAAAGAAATAGTAATGAACAAAAGCAACAACAATACATAAGCTGTCGACAAACAAACGAACACCAAAAAAAAAAAAAAAGGCCTTCGTAAGCGGCCTCAACTCCGTCATTCACTCACTCGTTCACTCTCTCTCGCTCTCTCATTCGCCCTGATGCCGAGAAACGAGAAAAATCCACGCAAACTTGGCGGTGGAAGATGTGAGCCGTGTGTCACAACTGTTAGCATCATCGACCTCACCGAATGGCCACGCATGCGCTCAATTGTTGGCAAATCCGGCACGATGCACCCACCGTCACCGTACCACGCCGTCAATGTGGCGCGGTGACGCTCCGAAAGGGAGCGGAGGGCGTGAGAAGAGATGACAAGTCGCCGCTTCGGTGATTCATCGCGGGGCATATGCGAAACGATCTCCACGCACTCATTAGCAAAATTCTCCACTTCTGCGCGCGTGAGGTGAATAACGGTGCAGTACGTCTCGCGCAGGTGCAAATCAAACGACTCCTTCTCCTCACGGGATGGAAAACACATCTCATCCAGTGCCCATGCGCAAACGCCTGCACCGGCCCATCCAAGACTCACGACGGAAGAAAAAGAGGAGTAGTAACAAAAACAGTTGGCAGATGGTACACCGAGTCGGCGACGCAGCAATTCCGCAACGTGGACTGTTGCCGTACGTCGAGCATCGCTAAAGGTGTCGGCAGCACCGCAACAGAGATACATAAAGTTGCCATCTGCCGAGAACGCAACGGCATCGCCCATAAAATATACGTCAGCATCTTTGACCTCAGCACGCAGATCAATGATTTCAAATAAATCACCCTTTTCTTTTGCCTTCGCAAAGAGTAGAGATTCTAGATTTTCCTTTGGAACCTCACCATCACGTTTAGGTGATGTCGGATAGAAAACAGCCGCCCGTTTCACTGTTCGTGTCCCGTCCGTATGCGTCCACTGATGCAGCGAGAGACTATGTCCCGCAAAGAGACTCAAAGGCCGCCGCGCGTATCGTTCTGCCTCGCTCTCGGTGGAAAGACGAAGAAGAACTGGACGCACACCACATGTGCAGTTCAACATCATAATTAGCCTCCGCTGCTCGTGTAAAACAGCGTGGTGGATTTCACTGGTACGAGATTCCATAAAGGACTCCTTGGGGCCAGCGTTTGAAGACATTGGGGGGGGGAACGACGATGCTGACGGCGGTGGTAGTGGTGGTTTCACGCAATTACTGCTGCTGCTGCTGCTGCTGCGATTAACAGTATCATTAGCGATTTGCAGGTCACATGAAGGGGCCTGGCGGTTGAAAGCATAAAATTCCGCCCGTGTCTCTTCCAATCGGCAAACTGCCAGTGTTAAAGCGTCAAACGTGTCATTCGAGGTCCCTGCTGGGTTCACGTCTTGGACCATGCTCGCTTGCCGCAGTTCCAGTTCTCTGATTCGCTCCTGCACGGCAAGTATAACTTTTTGTGGGGTGCAAAACGCGTTCTCTTCTCTACGAAACGCGGCATACGCACTTCTTCCTCGGCTGTCGTCGCAGCGTGCCGCTACTTTGGCGCATGCTGCCAAGTCGTTCAAAAACAAGCAAACCTCATTTAGCTCCCTCTTTATCGACTCTAGTCGTGCTGTCTGGTGCTCCACCACGCGCACTGACGCTTGTAGTCGGTCCTCCGCAAACCTCTGCGCCTCCTGGGCGCGTGACAGCTCTGGTGTATACATCTCCACAAGGAACTTCTGCATCTCCTCCTTCAAAAGTTTCTCCGCATGCTGCAGAGTACCCATTGCGTCTAGGGACTTGTCTCCTCTCGCGGCGTTGAAGCACCGCTCCAAGTGAAGTAGCCGATGCAGCTGGTATTTCAATAGTGTCTCTCGCATTGTGAGCTCACGCTCTCGTCGCTGTTGCTGACGCTGCAGAAACGCCAGATGGCACCTGACAATGTGATTCGTGTGAATTTGACTCTCATCAAGTGCAATCATCTCACGGAGAGCAGCTTCTATTTCCTCTAGATCTTGCAACCTGCTGTTCGCGTTGAGGCGCTTTTCCAAGTCTCTCTCCGCGAACTTTTGGATCCATTCATATAGAGCCACATGGGTGTAGTGCGACGCGGGTGATGAAGCAATAAAACCGCCCTCCGCCGCACATGGGCCCTCCACGTGGGTCTCAACGACAGCTCGCGGAGTGCAGAGCACGCAGGGCTCCACAAAAATAATCTCGCTCATGGCTGTTTCCTCCACTTGTCACGCTTGCCGCGGAGGTCCTCACCCGACGTGTTACAAAAAAAAAAAAGACCAAAAAAGTCGACAAACAACGCAAAACAAAAAAAACATTATAATTTAACAAAAGAAGACAAAGAACAAGAGCAAAAAAGAAAAAAAAGGAAAGGAAGGAAAGGGGTGGTGGAAACTGATGGCATATGGGGTCTTTTTAGACAATGATGGATTCCTGACATGAACAAATCGGTTGAATGGTTATTTGCTGGTTTCCTGCTCTCCCGTCCGGCATTTATAATTGCAGAAGGAAAAAATCATACAGCCAAAAGTTGGGATAAACGCACAAGTGTATACTCGTCCTGTTGACGCCGTGTCATATTATGTTCCACTGTTAGAGCCCGTGTTCCGCGCCCGCTCCGCGATCTCGTTGAGATTCATTACACGCTTTGAAATCTGGCGCAGGTGCTCACCAATGGCTGTGAACTCCCCTTCTAAAAGTTTGAAGTGTCGCGAGACATCTTGAAACGGTCTGTCGGTAAACCCCGCATCGTTGCTCCATGGCGACGGTGCTGCGTCATTAAAGCCCGGTTCCGCTGCAGCCCCTGCGTTTTTGCCCTTCTTTTCTGATGATGAGCCTGGCGAAAAGCTCGCCGCCGCCTTTGATGGAACCGCAGTGTCATTATCCACGGACTTGGTGGGGTAGCTGGCGGTTGCACTGTTATCCCGTCCGTGTGAATGTGTTGTTGTCACGGTGGTGCTGCACTCATCACTGTTGTTGTTGTTGCTACCGCCGCCACCCGCACAGGAGGGGTCTGCACCAGCAAAAATCATCGCCCGCATGAGATGGTCTTCCGAAATGCTCGCGCTTAGCAGCCCGCATGTCTTGTAGAAGACTTGTGTCTCAATATCCGAAATTCTGCGGAGCTCGCGAACAAAGTTCTCTTTTGTGGCAGCCGTGCCAAAGGCATTCATTTGCCCCGACGCAAAATCCTCCTCAATCTCGCGAAGTTCCGCCTCCACACTATTAAACTCATTTTGATGCATTTCGCTCCTTTGAAGTTTGCATCTTCAGCGCAAAAAAAAAAAATGAAAACACCAGCACACAAATGGAAGGGGGAGTTACCATCACGGACTTCACACGGCGCGGACAACAAAAACGAAAGGCACATAGACCAAAGGAATGTCGATCCTCCCCAAGTGTGCATGCCCGCATACGCCTGCATGCATAGACTTCCCAGAGCGAGGCACCTTTATTCTCTATAGCACTCTGTTCTTCTTTTTTCTATCACTCCTGCTCCGCAGTCCCTATTTGCCCGCATCACTAATTGACATAGTTTTCCACGTTGAGATTCGGCACTAACTGGCGCAGTAAGACGTAACCAGACAAAGACTCCTTCGCGATGGCGTCAATGGTAGAGCGAAGAGCATTCACCCGCTCGTTCGCATCGCGGAGCTTCACCTCCTTCCGTTGACGCGCCTCTTCCTCCTGACTCAACTGCAGCTCACACAGCTGCCGTTCACGAACAAGTCGCGCTATTTGAGCGTCCAACTCGAACAATTCCGCTCGCAACGCATCCTGTACAGTCTGATGCCGCTGCATCAGCTGGGCCACGTCTCCCACCTCTTCCACAGCGCTCCGTAGCTCCTCACGATACACACGCACACGGCGATTTGTGCTCAACAGTCGCCTGGCATGTCGCTCCGCCACCTCTGCACGCTCTCCGCTGCATTGACTATAGATAATCTCACGCACCTCCGCCGGCAGCGGCCCTTCTAGCATGGACAATGCATAACCTTTAACCACCCCAACGGGCTGTTGCCCCTGCGAGAGGAGCGAGGAGGAGGTCTGAAGTGTCCCAGGGGTGGTGTTGTCGTTGTGTCCACTGCTTGCCGCCGTCGTCTCATCGTCTTTAAATTGACACAACGAAAGCAACGCCGTCGATGGCGTGACGTTGCTTGGCGTGGCATACTGTAAGTCCCCCAACTCTTTATTTTGCTTCTGCTGCAGCGATTCTCGTTGTTGTTGTTGTTCCGGCCGCGATGGCCCACTGAGCCACGGATGCTTCCGTGAAGCCGCATTCCGCCTTGGGTAACTGCTGGAAGTGGCAGATCGATGGATAACGAGGCGATCGGGCCGGTGCATGTCGGATGAGATACGCTGACAAAACAAACACAACAAAAAGACGAGAAAAGTTTGGAGCGCGCCTCACTCCTCCTGTATAAAGAGATACGATGTAGAAAGAAGAGGGGGGACACTGCAGAAGCGCCTCAAACATCAAGGCAGTCTACATCACCAAGTAGGTTGAGAATACACAAAGCAAAACAAAAACAAAAAGCGGGAACGTCAAATATGAGCTCTCATTTATTCGATAGTTGGTGGCATTGCCCCAAATGACCACAACAAATAACTACTCCACAGCGCGGGGAGCACATGTGACAGGGGACTGGAGCAAAACAAAAGCGTGGTGTTGGCCAGCACAGAGAATGCAACGTCACGGGGCCTACATGTTCGACATAGCGAGGTGCAGCATGTTGGCCTTAATAAATTCCCCCGACGTCTCGTAGTACCCAATGTTTTTGTAGAAGTTCTTCACCGACGTCTGTGAGTGAAGAACGAGTTTCGATATTCCCATCTTCTCCCTCGCGTACTTCTCCACCGCCCGCATGAGGAGGACGCCACACTGCTTGCCACGGTACGGTTTCAGCACACACACACGCTCCACCTTTGCGACAGGTGCGTCGTATGCGTGAATGCCGCAGTGCGTCACAACACGGAGTCGTGCCGCAGCGACAGGACAACTTTTTTGTTGTTGTTGCTGTTGCTGTTGTGGATTGTCCTCCTCGTAGAGGACAAAATGAACATCGGAGGGGTTGTGATCGTCCTGCTCTATGGAGACCGGTACCCCTTGCTCCTGCACAAAGACGCGCATTCGAATCGATAACGCGTCGCGAAACAACTCACTCCCCTTGTCCTGAGAGCTACGCACGACAAACGGCATTGTCTCCAACTTCAGCCACTGTGCCCGAAGAAGAGAAAAAAAAAAAATACAAAGCAAAGCAAAGTGACAGAGGTTTGCGTTACAGGGGGCCGCCATTCATTATCGTTCCGCCAGTTTTTTTTTTTTTTGCTCCCCCCACCCCTTCCCTCCGGAGGGAAGAGAAACACAGGAAAAATGGTGTGCACGTAGCACAAAACGTGGATAGCAAAACTCTGCACCTCCAAAGACTTCACGTGACGCAAACATGAACACAATGTCCCCCGCCCTCGCAGTATTCGTCCCACATGTTCCTTGCCACCTGCCGCGCCCACACAGAAGGATACACGCACTGATGCGGAGGCATATCGTTTGGTGTGCATTGGCCACCACAAATGAATGGCGCAGGGATAAAAGAAAAGAGGCAGGCTAGCCCTCATCTCGCCGTTATTGTCAGGCGCAAGGCATTACCGACTTGCACTCAATACTTTGATATCATCCTTTCAAGCATGCGTATCTGTTGCTGCAGCCGCTCAATGTTTGCCACATTGACCCCCGCCTTCCTGTATAACTGCAGTCGACGGCGTTGCGCCACCGCGTCCAGTATCGCCTCCCATGTGAACTCCTTGGCGTGGTAGCAGTGAAAGACTGTGCTCGCCCACGCTACGGTGCACCCAAGGAAGTACGTCATTGGTTCCACAAGATTCCAGTCAAACACAACAAAAACCCAGCGAAAGAGAATGACAAACTGCGCCAAAAGCGCGGCGAGGGTGAGGTAGCGGAGGAGCGGGACATAGCGGTTGTCTACAGCGTGGTCAATGCGGTACTTTTCGGCAAGCAACGGTGCAACTTCCTCGCGCTTCTCACTCAAGGTGCGGCGCAATTCACGCACGACATTGCTGGTGCCCGCGTCGTCAGGTACAAGCATGTCGTGGAGAACCTCGTTGAGGGCGGTCGCATCCATAACAACCGGCACTCTGCCTGCCGCTGAAGCGCCGTAGGAGTGAAACAACGCAATAGACTCTGGAGTCAAATTCCCCGCTGGCACCGATGTCACACCATGACTACACGTCCGCAGAGAAATGCTGTGAGAGTGAAAATGATGATGCCTCGAGCGCAGCGGATGGATGATGCGTAGCAGTCGAAGGGCCCCCGCTTCTGCCACGGCCACGGTGCGGAGTGCAGCCATTCATAAACAAATATGCTCTCGCACTGGTATCAACGTCGCTCACCGCTCACTAACCACCGCAGACATGCCGCGAAATCCCAAGTTGCAAGAGGAGAGAAAAACAATACGAGTAGAGGAAGGATAGGGAAAATAAAATAACAACAAAACAATAAGCCAATACCGCAAGAGATCAGGCACTCAAGAAAGCCCACCAACCACAGACATAAGAAGAGTCAAGAGAGCCTATCAGCACACACATCGCACAGAGACAGACATATGACGCATTTCCCCTCTTTTTTCTTGCTGCAGCTGTTTACACGCTCTTTTAACTTTGCCCTTGAACCATTGTGGATGATGGGCCGTCGTTAATCGTCGCACCCAGGACGCGTGAACATCGGCCGTGGAAGAGGCTGTCCGCGACAAAAATTGAACAGCTGTCTTGTAATGGGCAATCGTCGACGAAGAGTCTGTAGTGCACGATCACCCGAGTCCCTTGCTGTCCTCAACACGGCGTCGTGGATACGCTGCTCATGCTGCTGAATAACTGCCATCACGGCGGAGCACAACTTCCACGTGTCAGCTGACCCCACAATATCACCACCAACCGCAAAAATGTTCACGGGCCATTCGGGCAATGGCGTGGGTGGAAGTTCCTCCACGACTTCCAAATGCATATTGCCATCCTCGTAGTAGTGCGCATAAACCTGCGTCTCACCCTTAATACACACCCACTCCTCCTCCGAGGACAAGTTGGTGGTGCACTCTATGACAAAAATAGATTTCCAGCGCCCGGACCACATGTTGCGCGGGAATTGACGCACCGCCGCCACCGCGATGACAACTGACAGGCAATCCTCCCCGCCACCGTAAGAATGTGGCTGTAGAACAGCCATGCTTCCTGCGCAGGCGGCGGCTGTGCGGTGAATGTCAACAAGCGTTCGCGCGGGACCCATTGGATGAGACCGTTCCCGTGTCCCCAGTGCGCTCTGCTCTGCCTGTGTAGCAGCCCCTGTAGCCACGTCCTCCCCAAAACACGCCTGCACGTAGCGGGCAACTTCCTGTTGTAGCAAAAATCGGGTGTAACCAAGAGGCCCACTGTGAATGTTTGTGGCCTGCTTTTCAATCTCGCGCAGCACCTCTGGCATTGTTGATGCTACATCCAACGTAAACGGAATAACCCGCAAAGAAATCTGTGACACAGGATCAACCTCTATGTACATCTGCAGCGCCGCATCAAAAAAAACATGGCTGAGTTCGTCAAACCCTTTATATGGCACAATATCATCAAAAGGGTCCACCAGCACCTCACCCCGTCGCTGAGGTGTCTGTGAGTGCCTGTTGTCAGAGGCCCCGCTATCGCGTTCGCCCACTTCCATGTCTTGACCACTTTTTTTATTGATATTGTCGTTTCTTGGGATAAACGTTGAACACTGTTGTCGAAAATACTCTTCTACGTCTTGTGCCACATTGCGAGCATGCAGGCAATGTATCTTAGCAAAGTGTTTTATACGTGACCCGAGGTGATTCTGCCGCCCAGCCAAGAAAGAGAGGTTACTGCTTGTAACGGTAACATTGTTGGGATCCGTAAATTGCACTTTGATCTCGTGTCGCTCGACAGATACAGCGGGCATAGTGAATGGTGTCAAATGACGCATATGGTATTCCATGCAAAGACGTGGAATGACCTCAAAGAAGAAGTGGTCATCGCCTGTCACCACACGAAGTGCCTTTAGGACGTTTTGAAGCTCGCCGGGTGGTGCAGCGAGGATGAATCGACGCAAGATATCAAGGGAGTCCATTGCCTTCCTCACCGCAGCGTCACACGCTGGCATCACTGTGTTTCTGTGAGGCGTCCACGTCGTCACACTTCCGGCCGTGCACATGAACACAGTGGTGTGTTATTTTTGAGGCAAATAAAGAGAATAAAGCAAGAACGAGAGCGATGGAGGGAGGGAGGGAACAATCCGCACAACTGCAACGTGAACTGTACCACCACCACCCCACACACACACACCTCCGTAGTGCCTGTGGGACCGCAGAAGGCAACTTCCCTCCCATCCCAAAGACGCACACAAAGAGAGAAAGAGAGGAAGATGCATACCAGTTCCCTCAATTTCCTTGAAGGAATCCCCTCTTATCATGAATCCAAGTTCGTCCCGGAGATAAGCGCACCGCTAGCAACGCCAAGTCCAAGTCCCATGAACAACCTAACAAAAACATTCCACCGCTGTTCCACGTCAGTAGCATTCCAATAATACCATAACCGCCCAGCCGACCCGCAATCAATAGCCAACGCTGCTCCTCGGATGACTTCCGCGCCCACTAATGTATTGTCCTGATGTTTGATGTAGTGTTGGTAAAAACTCGGATTCTGCACCTCAGCCGTCCGCCTTCCGACACTCAAAATAACGTTACTGTCCAATAAATCCTCGTAGGATGTTGCATGAGACGCAGCAGCCGTTTTGAAGAAAGCAAGGGTGCGCCATCAATGAATGACGTTTTCGTGTTGCCTATTCCTCCTCTCGCTGCTTCTGCATGCGCTGCCTCCATGCAATAACTGCTCTGGCACGTCCGTGTTTTATCCTACGTGCAACACTTTCCTCTGAACATGTTACGTACCCCATCATAGTAACAGGCATACGCCAATCGAAGAAGAATCCCTCCTACTGGGGTACTATACCCTGCACTCGGGTAAAAGTAATGGTGCAACTTCGATAAGATGTGGTCGGCAAAAGGCAAGCGTGGCCGGTGGTACCCATAAAAGTACAAGATAGACAAGAGATACACTACAGGGACGGTGCAGCGAATGCCCTGCATCGCGTGGGATTCCATCAAAATAACTCCTGGCTGCTCAGTGCTGCGCTCACACTGCAAGAAGAAGGGGTAATCGTGTGGATTAATATGGTAAAACAGGATGGAGAGCCGATCCATCGCCCCTGAAATCCCACATGGAGATAAACTCCCTTACTCCTTTACACTGTGATTCACTGCCTTCACCGCGCGTGGGGCAAAGAAGAAAGCATATATATATATATATATATATATAAAGAATAAAAAGAAGTAGTTCATGGGAAAGAAAAAAAAAAACAAGAGGACAAATAAATACGCAGAGTGAACGAGTCACCGTGAACAAGAGAGCTGTGGTGTTATATTACACCCTTCCCCCACCCACCCCCCTCTCCTCCTCCTTGCACAAGGCACGGGTATCTTCACCCTCTAGAAGGAAAGAGAGTGTGGGAGGGAGGAAGCACCACTCTCCTCATTCTTGCATTCTTTTCCTCACTACTTCTCAGGATATGTCCGTAACGTGTGCCCCCCCACTACTTCAGCCCACCTCTCCGTCTACCCACTCACGCACACACAAGCCAACGCCCTTCTCTCCATCCTCTGCCACACGACAACGAAAGACATGAAGGCCGTGAAAAAAAATAAATAAAACACAAAGCGATGCATATAAGATACGCATGCATCTTTCTCTCATTGTCTCCCTCTCCCTCTCCCTCTCAAATAAAATCGTATACGGAATGCAAACAAGGCAAAACAAAGTAATTCCCAACTATTATTACTTCTCCAATTCCCTCTGCCTTGTGGAGATGTAATGTAGCGGCAATATTTTTAAAAAAGCAGTGGAACACACTTAAAGTGTGTCAGAGACAGAGAGAGAGACTGCGTGCATGTGGAGAAAATCTGAAGGGAAGTTGGCGCCAAATACACTGCTGCCCTCCCTCCTCACATCACACCACCAAACAAAAAAAAAAGGCGTCACAAAGTTCTTTCGCCTTCCGTTCGAGATGAAAGAAGATTCTTCATTGTTTTGCTTGTTTCTTGCCTCCGTGAATACATGTGATTTTGCATCGACTTTGCTTATTTCTCCTCACAGCTCCCCACCACCACCGTTGCCCCGTCAATCGTGTACGTGAAAGAACAAACGTATGGACCGTGTGTGCGTGTATGTATGTGTGCGTTCAATACGTCGCAGCAGGAAACAACCCCGCCAGACAGAAATAAACACCAAGTGTAGAGAAATGCACTCCAGGACTGCGTCAACGCAGCAACGGGCAAGCGGAAAAGCAAACTCCCCTTCCAACAAAAGCAAAAAAAAAAAAAATGGCAACCCTTACCTCTTCCTTACGTCCTCCTCCTCTCGCGACCACACACAAATGAAACGGGAGCATCTGGAAGAAGTCAAATGTAAAACAGATGCCCTACCGCGACTTATTGGGGGGAGAGTCTATCATGGGAAACAACAATGGTTCCCATGTTTGCTTGCAGCAGAAATGGGAGCATGCATGCGAGTGCTGTATTCAACCATTTACTTCACAGCTATAACCCCACCCCACCCCCTTTTTGAAAGACAAAGTGAATACGTTGCCCCTCTCCCACTTCCCTCTTGCTTCAACAACGTACGTAGAAAACTCCCTCTTAAACATCGGGATGCCTACCACTGCGGCTGCTTCTCCTGCGTTTGTGAGTTTGCTTGTCATTTTTTTCTTTTTCTTTTCCTCCTCATTCTTCTTCCCACGCTTTTTAGTGTGATTTCTTCATCCCGTCCTCGGGGAGTTCAGGACGGCAGGTGCAGGAATGCCACGCTATACATTTGCATCCAACAGAGAGGTGCAGTAGAACAAAAGTACCTCTTGCCCCCTCCCTCCCTCGCAACGACGCACAACATCACACACGTATAACTACCCCCTCCCTCTCAGTTCATATCGTGGCAAAACCCTTTGCAGTACCGCTCAGTGATGGGACCTCCGCGACACGCTGGAACGAACACCTGCCCCGTATCCTCATTCACTACCACATCATCCACGATGCGGGCAATTCGACCTTGTATCTTCTGACAATAGCGCAGTAACGCTGCACTCTTCGCACGCACCGTCTCCACTAGCTCGGCAAATTCGTCAAGTAGCGCCATTAACCCAAAGTCTGCCGCAGTCACAGTGTCGCGGGAGTCATTTGATGCAAACAGCACCGGTGTGACGTCCGTTCTCTCGATGTACTGCACGTAAAGTCCAAAAAGCATTAACCACTGCGCACTTCGCTCTGGGCTAATCGTATCACCATCCCCATTACGACTCAGTTCCCGCGAGCCCAACGAAGCACTACGAGTGAAGCCGACCGAACTCCCCGCCGTTGTTGTTGACATACGACCTGCACCACCTTCATGCTGAGACGACAGAATTACAGAGCGCAGCTGTGTGGATTCCTCGTGAACATCCTCCAAAAATTCGCGCCAGTCAACCACCTGCTGTTCCAAGGCTTTAAAGTTGTCCTTGCAAAACACACGCGGTTGCTCATCGCAGTGGAACACAAGCTCCTCAAGACACTCAAGGCATTCGTAGAGTAGGTGCATTGAGACGCGCTCCCAGTACAACATCCCACGCAGTTTTGTGGCGTCAACAAGAAATTTCTCATTCGAAATTAAGAAGAACCCCCCAACGGATTCCCGCTTAATTCCATTTTGAAGGTTTCGCCCTGACTCTTTAAGTGACTCACGAATGCGTGAGGCGACTGACTCCAGCTCAAGACCT
This sequence comes from Trypanosoma rangeli, assembly GCF_003719475.1. Taxonomy (NCBI): domain Eukaryota; phylum Euglenozoa; class Kinetoplastea; order Trypanosomatida; family Trypanosomatidae; genus Trypanosoma; species Trypanosoma rangeli. The sequence goes on from NW_021705823.1 coordinate 27,551, forward strand.
ATGCTAACTAGACGTGCCGAGTCGCTTCGTACCGCATCAGCGACACCGCTAGTGGGTGGTCGGAGGTTGCTGTTGGTGTTCTTCGCAGTTACACTACCACCGTTGGGGTTCTCGAGGGCATTATGGGTCACCTTCTCCGAGGCGAAGAAAACGGTGTTGTCGCATGCGGAGCCAACCACGGTGTCATCTACCGCGTCCTCTTTGCTCTCAATAGCAGGTAAAAGAACCTCCGCCATCACCATGATGGATTCTTTTCTACAGACATCCACCATAACCTGAGCCTCGCGCAAGTGCCAAAGGACGCCAAACTGCATAATGTCCTGAAAAAGGTCCGGTTTTTTTCCACCCTCGTATGGAACGTATATAAGCTTCTGCGTCTCCTCCAAGCATCCCCAGAATCTCCCAACATCCCTCACAAATTCTTCCACAGAGGCAATTTGATCCTCAACGAGGTTCCGCATTCGCTGCGGTCGCATAGCTAACACAGTCATCGTGGTGGCTCTTGGAGAGAACGACTGTCCAGTTAAAACAGTGCCGCCGCTTTGAAGCAACACGCGTGTTGTGTCTAGACCTGCATCATTATTTGCGTTTCCACTTGTGGAATCGTAGGGGGCACGTCGTACGCTGTCTTCACCGTGCATAAACTGTTGTGCGGACAATAGCCGGGAGACGAGTGTTACAAGGCTTCTCGTCAACTCTGTAATCTCCTTGGGGGAACTTGAGACTGACACCGATTCAATCTGGTGCAGTGATTGATTAAGAAGCTGAATATGCCGCTGAGCATACACGTGACCAGATGAATCACAGCTGGCATCTGATGAAACCACAGCAACAGCAGCGTCCGCGTCCTCAAGAAATCGTTGTGCGTGTGTGCGAAGAGCCTGTTCTATGCGAGTGATCCCATTAATAAGTGCGGCATTGCGCTCCACAATCCGTGTATTGTGACGCTGCAAAGTTTCTAGCTGTCGTCGGTGGGACTCTCTCTCGCCCTGCCCAGATCTCGTGATTTGTGCAACCCAGCGCAGCAGCGATTCGGGTGGAATCTCCGAGCCCCCAACACTACTCGTCTCTTCTAACCTGCCACTACTCATTATCTCTGCCACACTGTGCGGACGCTTATCTGACGCGAGTTGTGGTGTGGCTGGTCGACTGCCAGCATTGTCGTGTCGTTCAATGCCGTCACGGAGGCGTGTGAAGTTCGGTGAAGCAGGCAAAAGTGAAGCAGCTGCATTTTTATGCAGACGCTCCACGGCTGTGGCGATGACGCGACCCTCAAGAGATTGATATTCCCTATCAATGGTTTCCAACTCCTCTGCATCCATGCAGGGTCCTAGTTGGTTGTCCATTGCCATGCGAGAGACCAACGCGTGCAACTTGGAGAAGTCATCTAGCAGTGGACGTGAAGCGTGCAGTTGAGCAAGCAATGACTTGAGATCCTCCGTTTTCTTTTCAATGTTATTTAGAGATGCCATCAGTTCTGGGGGTGTCGTAAGCTGTACCGCGATGTTTCGCTCCATACCACCATTGAAGCTATGTTTGTGGATATTGCCACTGTAGTCTGGATGGTTAGCGGTGTTCGTCCCTATGGCAGGGGTAGCGCTGTGATTATAACTGCTGTTGACAGCACTGGTGGCGGCGACGGAGACGTGTCTATTGTTGTTATTGGTGTTGCTTGAGGTATACGTATTGGGGAAGAAGGTGAGCGTGCTGTTGTTGTTACCACCGCCACCACCATCCACCCTTGAAAAGACCACAGAAGCACGGTGTGGAGGCACACTGGTAACGTTACTTTCCTCGCGCGTCAGTGGCTTCCGCTTGCCTCTGGAAAACGCGACCGGGCACGGCAACATTGACGAGAAGGGAGTTGACGTGGCAGCGGCGGCGGCGGCGGCAGCGGCAGCAGCAGCAGCAGCAGCGGCGGCAGAGGGAGTAACCGTGTGCTGCATCGCGGTCACTTGGCGCCGCGTGCTCGGGCCGTCGAGAGTAACCTTGCGCTGCTGCGGAACCGACGCGACAATTCCACTTCGGCAGAATGCCTTGGAGTCCTCATAACTGAACACTGAGAGAATGCGCTCTGACCGCCCCGCCTCATGAGCTGCTACAGCAAAAGGCACGGCGGTGAGAAGTCCCATCCCGACGGGGGTCACGCTTCCTCCCAGTGGACCTCCGCGAAAGAGTAGTGACGGTGCATAGGGATCGCTGAGGTCAATGAGGCCAATCGCCTCCTTCGTGCACTGCAGCCACTCACCATATCCGGTCACAAAAGCCGTATTATCCATGAACGTCATGGAGCTAATACTGGCGTTGATGATGATGGGTATTTCACACGTCGTTGGATCAATGGCGGCGAGGCTACGCGTGAGCGCAACATAGACGAGGTTAGCGGGTTCATAGTAGGAGATAAAACGCATCTCACTTCGCATGCGAAGAGTATTCTCCGGTTTATCTGACGACGGCTTTGCCAGCTGCACATTATTTCCGGCAGCGTCAAACACGCGAATGTACGTGTCATCACTGATCGTCCACACCTGCTTACAGCTACGCACGTAACAAAGATCCGAAATGATGGTGGCAATGTTTCGGCTCTTCAAACGACGACGAGTTTGTGGATCCCATACCTTTAGCGCCTTATCGTAACCGGCAGTCCACACCTTGCCAGTGCCAAGGTGCCAGAGCCCACTAATTGTCTGTGCATGTGCTCCTTTAATAACACCTGACATACTAAAATTCGTGAGATCTACGATTACAATGCTTCCACGAGTAATACCACACCACAGAACGTACGTGTCTGACTCATCCTCCCCATATAACTGCGGCTTGGACGCAACTAAATGGCTGGGATGATGCACCGCGCGAGATGGCGGTTTAAACGTCACCACCTTTGCCGCCGGTACACGAACCACCGTCATGGCGTGTACATGAGTGACGTCCACTGTTCGGCTAATATTGAGCTCTGATCCCTTAAAGTCTAACATGGTAACGGGGTCATCACCAAAAGCAACCCACAGAGATGCACTATCAGGCGCCACGACCATTGCCCGCACCGGAAGTTCTGCCATCATGCGTGATACTGGGCGTAGAAACTTCACATGCAGCGAGGGTGCTGGGATTAAGCCCTGATTTGAAGATCTACCACAGCGGGAATCACTAACACTATCGGAGGCCCTGATATTTCCGGCGTTGAGAGCATCGTTCCTAATAGGCGCAGAAGATGCCGCGCTACCATGATCTACAAACGTGTTGTCGTCCTCTGCAGAAAGTTTTCTGTAATGTGTCGTCGGCACGGGCTCTGCCTCCGCCGCCTCCACTCCTGCAGACCCCTCCTGGGTAACGGAGTCCTCGTCAGAGTCGTTGTTGTTGTCACCGCTCCTCTCTCGTGCCACCGTGTACACCGGAGTGCGAGACTCGGCCTGCACAGACGCGGGAGGGAGTCGCGCAAACTGTTCCCCCACGCCCCAGCCACCACCCGTCTCGACGGTACCAAGAGGTAGCTCCGGGATAAATGGTGCCCCGCTCATGCCAAGACACCAGGACGTGTACTAGATGATTCCTGCTGTGTGTCTGTATGTCTACTAACACTGTGGATTCTGCTTCCCCACACAGCCCTACTCTTCGTTGGTTTAATACGAACCTCCACACGCTCACTCACGAAAAATAAATAAAGAACAAGCAGACAAAACAGAACAAAAACAACAATGATAATAATAATAAACGCAACACACGCGGACACAGATGAATGTACGCATGCATATCCCTCGTGTGCACACCTTTTCCAAGGAAATGCAACAAGAACTCAAGCACTAATGAGATAAAAAGAAAAAAAACATATTGCAGCTTCTTTCCCCCCACAGAAAACACTATCATTGAAAAGCACGCGAGTAGATGGACGCAAAAGTGCATAATACATGCAACAACCGTAAGAAAGCACCTGAGTTGTGAGGTCAAAAAAAAAAAGATCTCATACATGTACTCACCACATAAACGCACATCTACACCGCAGCCTCACCGCTCCTCAAACTCCCGTCACTGATGGCGCTGGCGTTGTGATTCCAGTTCAGCTCACCTCAGATGAGACAGGAGAAAGTCGAGCGCCCTCGTCCGCTCGCCGAAGTCACGCACCGCCACGCAGGAGCACTTAAAAGTCTTCTTCAGCTCTCCAGTGCTGTCCAGCTTTGCGAGGCCCGCCCACTGTGCAAGCTTCTCACGTTCCTCGACGTTGATAAGGTCAATCTCCCCCTGCTTTGCGAGTGCTGTGATAAGCTTCTTGTACTCCTCGTCCTCGCAGTCCTCGGCGAGAACGCAGAGGTGTGCGGTGCGGTTGTCAAGGGCCCGGGTAACCTCCGAAAGACCTCGAATGAGGCCGTTCACTTCACGTGACTTCCTCAGAACAATATGGAGGGCATCTTCAAGGTTTTCCGGCGTCGCATCCACTACAGCATCAATCACCGCCGGAGCAACCTCCAAGACTGGTGTTTCCTCTGCCATACTTAAGAGATGTTACCGCTTTGGGAAAGAAACTTTAGATGCGTGTATACGCACACATTTGACACATGGGTTATTGCAAAGGCGCAAGAAAAAACCGCACACATACGTGTGTGTGTATGTGTGTGTGTGGTGGTGTGTGTATGCAGGGAGCCATGTAAAAGCAATATATGGCGTGGAAGCAAACACAAATAAAAAAAAAAAGAGGAAAAGGGGGAAAAAAGAGGCGTGTGCGTCTGTGCGCAAGCAAGCGTAGAGGTCAATGGCGTTGCACATGAATACAGCAGACAGAAATTGCACGGCGGTGGGAGGTGTGGAAAAAAATCCCACAACGCCGTGAAATCGGTGATAAGTAAAAATAATGTGTAAATAACCCCCTTCACGTCATCCTTCTAAGTGGTTTCCGCTTCACCCCATGCATTTCACCCTTACATCACTGCCCAGTCAGGGTCCGACCGACAGCAGCGAAGAGAGGGGTACACAAAAAAGGTAATGGCAAAACCGTCGCACAGAAGGAAGAAAAAAAGAGCCATAACACAACAAAATAAAAACAACAAACCAACCGACTTTGTGTGTGTGCAGCTTGCACCTCGCTCACTCTTTCTGTACTCTCTTCGCCTATCAGCCCCGTCACTTGTGGCGGAAGGCACGACGGCGGGTACCGACGCGTTGGCGTTCCTTTCCGCGGTTCGATACGAAGGGCTTCGCGTGGCCGCCGGGTACGCCCGCCGCTCCAAAGTGCTTCACAGATTCGCGCCCAGACTTGCGGCCGCGCAGCAGGAAGGTATTCTTTCCGGTCGGCGCCACCATTGCGAGCTGGTCAAATGTCAGGCACTCACCACCAGCACCAGTGATGCGTTCGCGGGCGCTCTTCGAGAAGCGAAGAGCACACACGCGCAGAGCCGGGATGCGGGTCATGCGGACATCGTCAAGCACATCACCAACGATGACGGCGATAGGGGACTTCTTGCCCTTCTCCAGCCACACCGACCTACGCTTCATGCAGACGGCAATGCGGCTCAGAGAGACGGGGGCGCGGTTGCCTCGGCTCTTAAGCAGGCGCTGGTGGATGAGCTTGTTGAACGGGGAGTTGGTGCGCTGGGCGAGGAACTTGTAGAGCTTGATGAGAAGCTTGATGTACGGGTTCGTCGAGTACGTGTGGTGGCGCACCACGCGCTTCTTCTTCTGGACTCCGGTGAGGTCAACTCCCATCTTCGCTGACAACTGGCGACAGAACTCTCAACACACACTTTCCCAGCAAAAAAAGCAGACGAAAATAAGAAACAAAAACAAAAGCTTTGACACACGCTCTAAAGACATGCGCGGAGATGAGAGCTGTCAGCAAAAACAAAAACAGAGAACTCAATCCAATCAGCCTACACAACTTCACTATTTTTGTATGTTTGGTTATTGTTTTTTTTTGTTCGTTCGATGTAGTGCGCCTACATCTGTGAGTTTGGACAGCGGTGTGTGTGTGTGTGACTTGTGCCACCAAATGCACTGTATCACCCCCATCGTCTTCGCTCATGCTTCGCCAGGCCGCACCCGTACACTTTCCCCTCTCGTGCGCGGCATGCCCCCGCATGTATATCTGGCTTTGTCTTCCCCTATCCTTCCAGCCTCGCCACAACCATTCGCTCTTGCTGTTTGCTCTGCCTCCTTTCTTTGCAGATCCCCCCCCCTTTTTTTTTTTGCTTCTTATGATTACCACGGCGCTTTGGCCTCGCTGTTCTTGTTATTTCTCGTCTCGCCCCCTTAACGCCTCTCCTCCTAACAAACACACAGATACACACACTGCGAGAGCAACATTCGGCCTCGCCTACTTTTGCGTTCCCACACCACTTCCTTTGCAACCTCCCGCTACTTATCTTGTGGTCCTTGCATGAGGGGCTTCTGATTCCGAGCAAGATCCGTGTATGGTGACCCAAGCGCGTTGTAGGCCCACGACCACACCGCAACACCTCGATTACGGTTTTGTCCCGCTGACGACATCTGCGTGGCTTTTATTTCCGATGAGGACAGCGATGGTTGTGGTGCGGCTGCAATAGACGGGGCCCCGGTGTATCTTGCAAGTGCAAAGATAAAGTCATCCATCGCGGGATCGTCGGTGCTGCCGCGCGCCACAACCCACGTGCCGGAGCGTATCTCCCCCGCAAGTTGTTCCCCTCCCCATCCACTAAAGCCGCAAATCACAATGATGTCATTCGCGTCGGCGGTGCCGTCCTCAAGCTTCTTCTGCAGCACGTCGTAGTTCCCATCCACCCACAGCGAGTGGGAAATTGGGATCGCATCTTCCACATCTGGAATGCGATGCAGCAAGAGAATGCTCGAGTCAAAGGAGCCGCGGCTAACAGGGCCTCCAATCATCACCGTGTGATTCGCAAGATGTTTGCCAAAAATAGGATGAACGTGGTTCAGACGGATCGTGGCATTCACAGGCATCGGCATGCCCTCATCATTTTCCAGCGGCTTGTTCAGCACACAAGCTGCAGAGTCATTTGGGGTGGAACGGATAACTATCATGACGCTGTAACGGAAAAAGTCGTACAGCTGGGGATGTGCCAAAAGCATGTGAACTGAGTTTGGTGTGTCAAAGGGTGTTTTATTTGGCTTCTTGCCAGACAAAGCTGCAGCCCCGTTTTCATGCTCCTCTCCCTCGTCGTCATCGTCGTCCTTCCCTGCCACGTTTTCACTCTCCTCCTTTACACGCACATCCTTCTCGGAGGTGCGGCTCGGAATGCCTCGCTGGTCACCAGTAAGCCGCTCCAACACATCCGATAGCCCTTTTGTGAGGGACACGTTGTGCATCCCCTCCACTTTGTCTACCACTGTGAGATTGGGTGTCGGAAGCGTTTTGGCTTCCTGGGGCGGCAACACTCCTGAACCGTAGTGCTTTGACGCCATTTCCGTCACATACGCAAGTTCCTTCAATGCCGCAAATGCGTTATTCATCTGAGTAATTGAAAACGGCGTCTCCTCAAAGGACTTCCGAAGGACCTGCAGAAGTGAGAGGGAGGATTCATTCCCGCCGCTGCCGCTGCGGCCGCCGTCGGCGACACCTCTATCACTGTCACTGCCAGACCTGCCGTCAGCGTCGCACCCATTCTGTGGTATGTAGAACTCGCAGCCGCGATTCAGTCTACGAATGAGGCTGTCGAGGAAGATGCGGGACTCTGGCCATCCTGCCTGCTTCGCCACATCAAACGCGACCCACACCCCGCGGCGATGATCATACACCCGCTGCGGCGAACACGTCAAAACAGACCGCAACGCGATGTCCTTGTCGACACTAGCAGCCTTCTTGTAGAGTTGCCGGTACACTGTACGGACAATCTTCTCCATGTTTCACACCTCCCTTCTCCCTCACTATCTACACACAAAGTCCGCATACACAAAGTGTGGGACACGCACATATACATCCATATATCCAAAAAGATTAAACGGAGTAATTCAACAGGGAAAGAAGAGCAACAGCATCCATGAAGAGAAAAGGGGCATGTAAAAATAATTTGCGTCCCTCCGCGTCTTTTTTTCTTTTTTTCCATGACTTTTGATTTTGGTTTCCGTTTCCCGTGTAATGCGTCCACTTTGGCACCCCCCACACACACCCAACGGGGCAACACGGTGTAGTCGTGTCACTCACCACGCAACACCAACGTGAAACAGAGGCACGAATCAAATAAATAGCAGATGTTACAGGGAGAAATGATACTAACACGGTAAGAAAAGGTGTCACCAACAAAGGTCGCCTCCTTCCTTTTGGGCGGGGGTTTCTTTTTGGATTAATGCCTCAGTTCTTTTTGGCCTGATCTCAGGTGCGGGCGTTTACATCATATCGTCTAGTGGTTCCACTTTTCCCTGAATGGCGGTGCGCTTCGCCACCAAATTCATCGGATTGCCCTGGCGCGAGTCACGCAGGAGCGCGGCACTGTCAATGTAACGCTGCTGCTCCCACGCCGCCTCCAGCAGATCCCACAGGCGCCACGTCACCGCCGCCGCCATTGGACCGAGAGGCAAAAACATGCGGTTGTGGTAAATGGTAAGATAAACCCCCATCGCCGTTGCGACCGATGAGATACCAGTCAGACCAAACAAACTCCACTGGTAAAAGTACACACTCCATGAAGCGCTGGAATGCTCTCGCAGCAGCCGTGTCGAGCTCCCCTTTGCCACGTTCTCCACCAAATCACCAGCCGGATTGGAAATCACCTGCACGTTACCCCCGGTATTCTTCAGGTGCTCGAGACGGCGCTTGTACTGCATTTGAGAAGCAAAATCGTCGAGCACAGAAAACATGGCAGCGCGCCGCACCTCCTCATATGTAAGCTTCGCCGATGCCGCACGTTTGACTATAGGAGCGGGAGGTGCGCTCACACTCAGTGACGCAGGTTGCTGCATAATTGACTGATGACGACTCACTTCTACCACCCAGATAAACGGCTCTAGTGGGAAGAAAATAAAGAGAGAAAAAAGACGAGATAGAGAAAAAAAGAAAAAAGAGCATAATACGCAAAGCTCAGTAGCATGTTTTTATGTCTCCATTTCCGCCTTTACTCCATCTTTTTTTGTGTTTCGTTACATTTGTGATTTTGTGGGGAAAGAAAAAAAGAGAGTTGGAGAACTCATCTTGGTGTTCCCTAACCCAAGTGCAACAAGCGACGATGCACGTGTATATCACACACGTCTGTTTTTGGAGCAGCTCTGCGCATCCACAGCCACAAAGCAAACAACACGAGAGGTAAAAAACTTAAAAACTTCACAATTTACGTGGAATTTTCCGTTTTCCATGCCGCCTCCGCAAATGATGAGCGGCAACTTGGATGTCTCCCACCACTGGGGGGTACTATGCTGTGGGACAGTGTGCTTCTTTCCTCTCTCCCCAGCCGCTGCGACTCTTGCTGCTTTCCTCTTGCGGCGAGGATATTATCGCTGTCCGTTACCTCCTGGAGGACGTCAATAAAGGACCGTAGTGAGGTTTTCCCAGGTGAGAGTGGACTACCAGTGCGCAGCGGCCCTTTTTCAGCTGGGTGCAGCCGCTGCTTGTTCTCCTCTCCTAACCTAGCCACACCAGTTGCCTCTAAGCGACTCTGCTCAGTGGCCAAATGTTGTTGCTTCTGCGCCAGCGCCGTCTGCTCCGCAGCAATTTGTTGTTGCAGTGCATTGTGCTCTGCCTTTTGCGCCAGTGTCGCCTTAAGCTCCCTCTTGAGCAGCTCCACCTCCTCCTGTATTTCCTCGCGACGACCGTGAAACAGCTCCTTGTCGTGATTCATCAGTTCCCTCATCGCCGCCATCTTTGCAATTTCGACTCCCACCGCTTCCTGCCGCGCCGACACCGCCTCCTCCTCGGCCGCGAGGCCAAGTAGTTGCTCGCACATTTGAGCCCAGCACGACTCCGTCTCCCGCTGCCTCGCGACAAAGTCCACATGTTCTTTCTCCATTGCCTGAAAAAGCAAACTTCGCCGGGTGCGCAGTTTTGATCGTTCCTCCATAACTGCTCGGTTGCGCTCCGCGAGTCGTTCCATCATTTCCGTAGTCATGCTGGCTGTTGGGAGATGTGTGCGTGCAGCGGTGGAACCAGGCTGCGTGGCAGAGTCTCCATGAGTCAACATCAGTTCATGACCCCACTGCAGCAACTCCCGCTGCTCCCGCTCCCACGCCATGCGGAGGAGATCAATGTTCGCATGGTAAGACTCCTGCGTCAAGCGCTGCTGCCGCACTGTCTGCACGTCTTCCTGCATATTGGCAGCAATACTTTCCCGCAGCTCGCCACATCTTTGGCGTGTTGCGGATAATTCTCTCTGTCTCTTTTGCATCTCGTCCAGTAAGGATACGACGGTGGCCTCTTTCTCATGCACCGCCATACGCGAAAAAAGCTCCTCGTCTGTCAGAAAGGAGTGCCCCTCTCCCTCAACGCAGTGTGCCTGATTCCATAAGAGCTGCTGGTGTAGTAGTTGCTGCACAGAAGACTCAAGTTCACGCACTTTGCTGGCAATGGATTCCGCCCTCGCTGTGCACATGTCCTGTGCCACTCGCTTCTGCAGCCCTACACCATCACTGTTCCAAACCTCTCCGCTTCTGCCTTCGTTGTCCTTGTCGATGCCCCCCCGCCTCATTCTTTCCAGCTGCTTCTGCAGTGTCTCCTCTTCAGCTTCCTGGAGCCTCTTTGTGACAGCCCGCTCAACTTGACAGCGGTTATCCAAGTCAGCTCGCTGACTTCTTGCCACACTCTCGTCGCTCTCACGCACCGCAGCAGCTTTTCGTTGCGCACACTCGACAGACTCCAATGCAAGCTGATCAAAACGACGTGCGGCCTCTTCCATCTTTGCTTCCACCTCCCGCATGCGTGACTCCAAACGCTGCCTAGCGCGCAAACGCAGTTGTTCCGTCGCTTGCCGCAAATCTTGTCGCAGGGCAGCCATGCTGCAAGATCGCATCTCTGCACGCCGATTGAAAAACTCGCGACAACGCTGCAGGAATTCTTGCATAAAATTCCCCAGATCTTCCTTGCGTCTGATAGCATCCTGTAAGTATGCTACTTCGTGGCGCTTACGCACCTCGGCGGCAACATCCCTGGTCTCCTGGTGAAGAACTTGCACCACCCCGCTTGAAAGGGACTCCAACCGCTTATTATGATGTCGCCAAATAAGTCGGAGAGCAGCGCTCATCTTTGCCTCAATGCCACTATCGCTACGAGTACTACGTGTGTGACTGTCCTCTGCAGAAGTATCCACACTGGCATCAGCAGCCCCATCGGTAGCGTTCGTATCCTCATTTATCGCCTCTTCATCCGCCAGAGCGATAAAAATGCCCCTCTCATCATATCTATGCTGCTGCAGCAGTAACTCACGCTGCTGGGACAACTGAGCTATTCTAGTCTTGACATCGTCTGTTTCCGTCGTGAGAGCGCGTAACTGAGACTCGTATCGCTCCTTCTCCATTGACGTCACCTCCTCCTGCTGACTCCGGAGCAATTCGGTGGTGCGATCACTTATGTCCTTCAGACGTCGTTGGTGATACGAGCCATACTCGCGTCGTTCGCAGACGATACGGTCCTCGCTGCTGGTGAGTTCCGTCTGCTTCTCTATGAGCTTTGTCTCCAACTCCGTTAGCTCAATATCCGCCCGCGTTTGAAGGGTGTCTAGCATGCTATTCGTCTGATCAAGCTCCATCGCAACAGCGTCCAGCGACGACAGAAGATCACGTCGTTCTGCCTTCCAATTCATCTCTTCGTCCTCTGCATGTCCTTGCGGAGGCGACGCAGTTTCAGCCGCAGCTACAGTGTTTGCTTCCTGTCGTTGTCCCACAGCTTCCGTCGCTGAGGATGGCGTCATCTCAAGAAAAGCAAGTGGATCCTCTTCAGCTCTATCATCCCGTGCAACCACAACAGCGGTACGTCGGCCGCTCTCACCCGCAAAAGTTACCGATGGCATACCCCTTAGGTTTGGCGCCGTCGCACTCGTGAGTGCGGCTGGCGGAGGGGTTTCATCTACCTCCCATGGCATAGGTTCATCATTGACTGCCGCTGTGAAAGCTGGTGTTTTTGTGACTGCTGCAAATGCAGATACTGGCGGTACTTGTCGCCCCAAGACCTTAGGGGAAACGACGCCACGTCTGCCTGTACGGCCCTCCAGAAACGCACCAGAGGCGTTTGTCGTTGTTGCTGACAGCTTTGACGCCCCGCTTGGTAGTGGAGGTGGCCGTGACCGACGACTCTGCTCAGCAGATAATTCCGCCATAACAGTGTCGAAAGACTCTAAGTCATCAGCGAAAGGATCGTCGACGTTCATCTCCACTCACTGACCGACGAGAGACAAAAAAAAAAAAAAGAAGCAGCTCATATATATATATATATATATAATATATATATATTATATATTGAAGTGGGACGGAAGAAAGGGAAATAGAAAACTCCCATGTACTTAGATGCATACTTACTTCTGTACAATACACGGTGATACCATTACGGAGTACCTGGTGTGCTGACGTTTACGGGAGACATGTGGGCGGATGTGCCTAGAGGCTTACAATGCAGAAGAAGCATTTCGTATGCGCAAAATACACATAGCTAGAAAACCAAGTCATGTGTCCACTAAAGCATCATGACACTACAGTACATATCTCATGCATACAAATCCAAATATACATAAATCCATATGTGCATGTATTGTGACTGCACCGAGTTTCACTGGAACTTTTGTCGCCGTCATTTCTTTCATTTTTTTCTCTTTTTTCCCGTCTCTTTTTTTTGATTTGACCTTCGACAGCTTCACTTGCAGCGATGGTCAACCTCCTCACAGATGCACGCCGACAGTGTGAGCACGTGAGGGAGCTAGAAACACATCAGTAACGCAGCATACGAGAGACAGCAAAAATAAAAATAAAAAAATCAACTACAATCAAATACAGACCAAGAAAGAGAGATAACGGCAAAAACAAAACAATAGAGGAAAAAAAAAATGAAGAAAATGCCTGAAAGAGGATCATACATCTGTGAGGTCACCCAACGCAGGCAGAGGCATTTAAGTCTCCATAGGTGTCGATTCCCTCTTCACCATTTGACCTCCAGGTAACTTTTGGTAACACGTCTGATTGATGAAAAAGAGAAGCGCCTTGATGATCTTCTCCTTGTCTTCCCACGACAAGTCACTCAGGTGCACTCCCTCACAGCCCTCACCGAGACTGATGAAAGCTGCACTGCTGCTACTGTGGGCATCCAGTGTCGGCCGTGCGCCGCCCTCACCCCGACGCCGCAGTGCCGCTCCAGAAGGCGGTGACGGCATAACCACGGAAAGAGGCCTCGTAGAAGTCGTAGGCGTTGTGTTCACGGCCATCGTAGAAGGTGCAAAGTTAGAAGACCCCATAGCGTTAACACTTATCGGCGACTCTGTAAGAAACGTCGCGCCCTTCATCACCACGGAGGACGGTACAGTCATCCCCATGGACGATGGAGTCTCTTGTCGCTGCTGCTGCTGCTGCTGTAAGTGGCGAGTGTGGACGCCACTGTTGTCGGCGGTAGGAAGCGATGGTAGCTGTGACTGCGGGGTCTGTAGTGGCCGTCGAGGCGCCTTTGAACGCATCCGCCGCACATCTTCGAGTGCAACGTAAAAAAACCTCTCAAGATCGGAGCGCTGGCCCATTATGGTCGAGGCAACTTGGCGCAGTCGCTGCAGCTCCACACGGTGTGACTGCAGAGAGTTCCGCGTCTCCGCAAGTGTCTTTTCTAGGGATTGTATCTGTGCCTCATACCGACGCGAAAGCTCGTCACGTATCGCCTGTTTCTCCTGCGTCAGCTCCTTCACACGTCTTTCCAGACGCTGCGTTTTTGCTTCCGACTCCCGTGCTCGACGGTTGCCCAGCACAATGCGTCGCAGTGCCTCCTCGCAGGCACGTTGGTGCAGCTCTCCCTTCCGCCTTACATCGGCGCACTCCGAGTTTTTCACCGTCGTAAGCTGCACAAGCTCCTCAATCTCCTGTGTGAGCCGAAGCCGCTCGTACTGCAGCGACTCATGGTCTTCTAGCAACGCCTTGGACTTTGCTTCCAAAAGCCTATCTGACTCCCGCTCAACTTGCGTTTTAAACGCCTCCCGCATCGTCTCCTCCAGCGCAACTAGCCGCATCTTGCGGTCTACAGTCTGAAACCGCAAGGCGGCAATCTCGCAATCGTGACGTGTTCGCATGCTCTCAATCTCGTCTTGTAACCGCTGCAGTTCAAGCCGGTGCATCTCTCGCTTATGCACCTGCTGGGCAGCTGCCTCCATGTTTGTTTGCAGTCGCTGGATAATGGTGGCATACTGTGTTATCTGAGAATCCCGCTCCTCTAATATACGTTCGTATTGGTGTCGCAGACCCTCTTCCGTCTCGGCACTGTCAGCGAGAAGTCGTTCAATCTCGCCTCGCTGTTCCATTACCTCCGAAACGGCGGACTGAAGCTTCTCCTTGAGGTACTGAACCACCTTGATAGAGTCCGACTCGTGCTCCTCCAGCTGACTCCGCAGCAAAGCATTCTCGTGTGACATGGTTTCACAGCGTTTCGCATACTCCGCCATGGCAGCCTTTGTGACGCGCAGGTCGACGTTAGCAAAGGTGGAGGAAACTACGTCACCCGGCTGTGCAGCGCTCCCGCCCTGCGTGGGAGACACCAAATTGTTCACCCGGCTTTTGCCACGACCAAATATTGGTGGCGCCCTCGGCGGCATCGCAACAAGTGTGAATGAAAGCCAACCACTTATTGTGTGTGTGTGTGTGTGTGTGGAGAGGAGGAAGAAAGGAATATATATGTCGGTGGGTGGGTGTGACGGCTCAATGAAATTTCAAAACTGTCTATGTGGCTGCCTTCTTGTCACGATGGACGAAAACACGAGATAGAGTATATAAAAAGCACAGGGGACAAGAGACCGGAAGGGTGGAAGAAATAGAGATGGTTTAGGGGGCAAACAGCAATGAGCCGCCACGAGTCACTTCCATGCGGGTGTTTAAAATGATTGTGCCTGTGCCGTCCCATTACTTATTTATGGCTGTAACGTCTCAAACGTTGCCTGAGTCGCATCGTTACCATTCTAACGCGCATGCGTTTCACTGTTGATATTTATCGCTTTCTTTGTGTGTTCCTGTTCCTCCCCGTGCCCCCCTCCCTCCCTCCCTCTCTCTCCTGTGTTTCTCCCTGGTGTGCCCTCACCCCGTACTCCTCTTAGTCCCTCTTCCCTTCGTCATCATCCTCACTTTCATCATCGTCGTCCGCCTCCATCCATCGGCGCTCCTGCTCAAGGCGCTCCTTCGACCGCTGCTCACTGCGCTGCACAAAGGGGTTCATTGGACTCTTCTGCCACATCTCCCACAGCAGCTCATCGTACTGCGTGCGGCGCAGCCTGGGTTTCTCCTCTCGCAGCGTGGGAATATGTTCCTCGCAGAATTGCCGGTAAAGAACGCGTGCACGTTTGCCAATGTGGCGATCCTCCTGCAGAGGCACAGCACCCGACCGCATGCCAGACTGCAATGCTGAAAGCACCTCTGTGACTCCACCGCTTGCCTTAATGTCACTACTGCTATTCCTAACCTCATTCTTCGCCGCCCGGTTTGGATTGCTCTCCGGGAGCGCGGCGTCTACATTATTGACAAGAGCCCCTGACTGCTGCTGGCGCTCATTCTCCTTTCCCTTGTCGTAGTCTTTTAGCAGCTTTGATAGGTCCTTTTGAATCTGCCGCCGCGTAACCTTCTGCGGTACCTTTTCGCTTAACTCCTGCTCCTCCTGCTCCAGCTGTTCCTTACGCTCCGCCCTCACTTCATCCTGCCTCCGCGCCTTCTCCTCCACCTCGCGCTGCCTGGCCTGCCTCTTCAGCTCCTTTGGATCATTCTCCACCCACTTGGCGTCTTCCCGTGCCTGCTCGCGCGCCGCCTTCACGTTCGCCTGGCGCTCCTGATCACGCTCACGAGCCTCCGCCGCGTGGCGGTTCATAAACTTATTCGACTTGGGTCCGCTCGGCATTGTCGAGCCACACACACACAGAACCTCTATATCTCTCAACAGGGAAGGGAAAAAAAGGAGATAGCGAAGAACAGAAGTGTAGTTACTGTAGCATCCAAAAAAAGAAAAACAAATGGGGGCAAGAAAACAACTACCCTTTGTCGCCCACAACCACCGCCTAACAACGTGCAAATAACGTTTCGCTCTTTTATCCCTTTTTTGTTGTGAGCTCTTTCATTTTTGCTTTGACTTCGTTGGTTGGGTGGCGGGTGCGACGGGGTGGCGCAAAACCTGTCACCACATCTCCTCTGCCATCTCTGCAGTCCCAACTTCAGGCTATGCACACGCACACTCACCGCGTCTACTTGGGCGTGAATTCCCGCCATTGACTCACTCAAGACGGACGCCTGCAATGCAATCATTGCGCATGACGGGACGGAGGCAAAGTCCACGCAACGCACCAGCTTGGCAGCCCTCCGCGATTACGCGCACCAGCTGTGTACCCTCCTCCTCGCTGCGGTAGCCCAAGGAACGTCGTTTCAACAACGTCCCCGAGACGTTTTCAAGCGGAAGCAGCGAAGTTGCTCCAGCAATCGGGAATGCGCACAGCACCGCAAGCTTGCCAATGTCAACAATGCCACGGTTCAACTCCGGCACTTCGTGACCGTCGTGCATGTGCATCGAATGTACAACATCGTCTATGCGAAAACGGGCACTGGCGTCTCGCTCCGAGGCGTCCAAGAAACTCGTCTGTATGCCTGTCACATCAACAATGCGGCGACCACGCAACGCCGCCGGCGTGGCAGACCCCATCTTCACAAGAACGTCTCCGGCGCTGAGCGACGGCAGTGAGAACGAAGTACCGGGTGATGTATCATGTGAGGATGGTAACCTCCCAAAGCGACGCTCATAATACGTGTTTCCGAGAAAACTTATTGGTATCCTCTGGCTGTGATTGCCCTCCTTGCGGGGTCGAAAAGCAGTGTATACAAATGGGCCAGTTGGTGTCGTCCGCCGGCCCCAAAAGCAACGTCCGGTGAGTAATGATGTGGCAGACATAGTGCCCACTGCAAAAGCCGTTACTGTCCACTGCTGCTGCTGCCGTGAGGCAATATGAGAAAAGCCCACGATAGCAGAGCTATTTGGTGTTGTTTTAATGCAGCGAGGGCACCAAGAAAAAAATAATAATAATAAGAAATAAAGAAAGAAATAAGAAGCGGAGACACCGGCAGTGTAAAAAAACCATGTTAGAAAACGAAAACAAAAATAAAAGTCCACGCGTCAGCATCAAAGGAGAGAAATAATAATAATAGTGGTGAATAAAGAAAAAGAGACACCCTGCCCCCCTTCTTCCCTCGCCATCACGTTTCACCACGCAGTAGCCTACCATTTTTATGTATTTTCGTTGCATGCTGTGCTCTGGCTTACTCCTCTCAGTGCCGCCACACGATCACGTCCTGCCTGCGCTGCCTCCCTCTCCCTTCAGACTCGGTCTTCACTTGTTCCATCCTTTTCCACCCTATTTGCTCTGCCACCACCACCCCCTCGTCAAGTCACGCGTCAGCAGGCACTGGCACGCTGAAGTTGTACTGCTGGTCGAGTCCCACGTACGAGTCACACACGACATAGAGGCTTAACGCCACCGCACCGCTCTCTGCGAACTCGGCCCAGTCGTCGTCCCACTCAAAATGCAAAGTCGCCTCCACACGATTCACTAACCGATTCACACGCTTCAAGGCAATTAGCTCCCCTGTTTTCTCGTTCCCCACCACAAGCCAAAACTGCTCGTCCTTTGGTTTTGTAAAGTGAGGGGCCACGACGTGTTTGGTCTGCAGGGAAAGACGTGTGAGATGCACTGTCAACGCGTATTCCGCATCAGCCGCCATTCCTGACACATCGTCCAAGTGCCCCTCCCCATCATTGTTCGAACTCGGCGCGGGAGGATGCAAAAGGCGTAGTCGCACGTCAATGAGAGGAAACCCGTTTACGGCCGCCATCGCCTCACTAAGCTGCATTGCATTCAAACCACAGTCGTCGCGGAGCACCTCTTGTAGGGTTTGCAGTGCAGCGAATGAACTATTTGCAACTTGTGCCGCATGCTCAAGGCTACCACAACGTGCAGCAATCGTGGGTAGCATCCCTGCCGTGACGTGTGGTATCTGAAGTAGAGTGTTAGAGTGCCACCAAAGGCCCTGCACGATGCACTGCAGCAACGACATACATCGCAGCGCGGCGTACAGGTGTCCGTTGTTTGACGCGATGTCGACCATCGCCTGCACGACACGCACGGCGTTGTCAAGGGCCGACTTCAGGTCCGTGTAGTAATCCGAAATAGGTAAACTGGCCCGCTCAAAATGCGCCTGAAAAAGCAAAAACGCCTTTACATGGGGTGATTCCGCATTGTTAGGATTGATCGGCAATGGCAAGGATTGACTAAGCACCAGGTTGAGTTTGTCCTCATTGTGTCGCACAGGCAACTCATTAAACTCCTCTGCCTCACACAACGCCTTGAGTATATCAACGTGTGTACTGTCGGCATGAATATGGACGTCAAAGTAACGAACTGTCTTGTGTGACAGATAATAGTAGGAGCATAGCCTGCCAAGGACAGTACACATCAAGGCGTCCTGGTCCTTTTCATTATCACTGTCAGCAATATGTATTCCCTTATCATCCTCGTCATCCCCGTCTTTATGCGACGTGATGCAACCACAGGCCTCAAGCTCGTCCAGGACGTTGGCAACAAGGGTGGAGATAAAAATTGTGACCGCCTTCGGCGAGCGATCCTCCATGCCGTAGTAAGACGGGTTCTTCACTAATCGACGAAAGAGATACGTCCACGTCAAGTAGTCCACGGCATCTTGTCGAGACGTAATGGTTCCAGCAACGACCTCAGCGTTGATGTGTACATGCAACTGTTGGTGCAGTGCACTCTCCACCGGAAAGGGATCGTAGAGAAACTTGCGGTAGAAACCCTTTTTGGGCTCGTGGCACAAGACCTGTGCAACACCTTCATTATCAAACTGCGGACGGCCCGCGCGGCCAATCATCTGCAGCACGTCGGTAATGGGATAGTCCACGTAGGTTTTGGTTTTCCCGTCGTAGTACTCGGTGCCCTTCACTACGACCATGTGTGCGGGAAAGTTGACGCCCCACGCGAGTGTCGAAGTCGCCACTAGAATCTGCAATTTTCCAGACAAAAATGCATTTTCCACCTCAGTACGGTCCCCCTCCAGAAGACCGGCGTGATGAATGCCAACACCAAACTGCATGCAGTGTTTTACGTAGGGATCGCTGACCCTGTTGGTAAGCGCGGTTACTTCCTCCACGTCCATGCGCACAAACTTGGCCGTGTTTTGCTCCGTCAAGAGAAACCCTATAAGAGCCATTGCCGTCAGTCGTGTCTGTCGCCGCGAGGAGACAAACACAATCACAGGCTTGTCGGGGCTCTTTTCACATATCGCATTATAGGCTGGTTTGTTCATCGCCGCCATGCGAGGGCAGTAATTCCTTCCGTGGTGGCCAGAGATGTACACACGCATTGGAACCGGTCGTACCGAAGGATCAAAGTTAAACACCGCCCACTTCTCTTGTACGCCAAGCCAGGAGCTAAGATCGGCCGGGTTGGCCACGGCGGTGGATAGACCAACAAGACGGATGGGTGCCTTACGATGCCAGCCAATGTAGCGCATGCGGCTGACAATCACCTCAAGAATGGGGCCACGGTCAGAGCCAAGCATATGAATCTCATCAAAGATCACCAGCCGCACCGCCGTCACGTAGCGGCGCACCTGCCAACTACGCGAGAGACCATCCCACTTCTCAGGGGTTGTGCATAAAATGTCCGCCCGTACCAAGGCGGAGATGTCGGGGTTTACGTCACCGGAGAGCTCCAATACACGTCGACCAAGACGCCGATCAAATCGTGCGCCCCAGTCCCGTACTCGCTCCTTCACGAGCGCCTTCAGCGGTGCAATATACACAATCTTCGACCCGGGTGGACACTTCTCAAATACGCGCAGCATCGCCATCTCCGCTGCCACTGTCTTGCCACTACCAGTCGGAGCCCCAAGGAAAATACTGCTATCCGTGTGAAACATAGCATGAAACACCTGTGTTTGCACCGCGTTAAACTGTGGGAACCCTTCGTAAATGGAATGGTAAACTTCTGGTATCACTTCACGACGGAGAGGCGCGAGAGGAAGAAGCCGCGTTGTCACTTGTGCATCATCCGGCAGGTGCAGATGCCCAATAGAAAACGTAAAATCCTCCTGGCTGCCGAGCCACCGGTCACTGTAAAAGCGTACTGAGTACATCTCGTACTCGGGGACAATTGGAAGCGAAAGGTCGACGATTACCGGAGCGCCCATCTCCACCTCCTTCCGCTTTAGCAAGACTACCTCATGGTGAAAGATAAAATTATTATCCTGGTCCTCAACAAACAACCAGAACTGCTCCACGGAGCCGTGATGGCGGCTGTTCCAGGTGAAGGTCGGGGTGATGGTTATCTTCACACGAAGAATTGTACGTGTGATGGGCTGCGCATCAAGGCTTAGGTTCACTGCGGGAAACGATGCCACCAACCCGGCAATGACACCACCCATACGTTGATTGTGCACCAACAACCCAATCTCACGCGCCGTCATCTCCTGCAGAAGCATCATGCTCGGTCGCTTCTGCTCGAGATGCCTCTCGACGGCGTCTGTGAAGTCCACGCTGAACTGTTTCAAGGGGTGTTCAAATCCCCAGCAGCGCCGCTCCATACACTTGCAAAGGGTCAAAAACACAGCAGTAGTTAACGGATGGCCGCGTTGCATCTCAATCTCAAATAGTGCCCTCGAAATACGAGGCACATTTTGCATCACATAATTAATGTCCGAGGCCAGTGAATGCATATCAACATGAATGCGACTAATGTACGCTTTCATGAGAGTCGTTACTTTCCACTCGACACTTGTCTCATCTGTGCTTTCCCCAACAATCGCATAGCGCTGCACCTGCTTGGGCAGCATGGCGTGTATCTTTTGCAACTCATCAAGCTCCTCCTGTCGTACACGCAACTGCGAAAACTCACTTGCGGAAGCAATGGTATCCATGGCTGCACCCATGTCAAGACTATCAATCCATGTCTCGTCAGGTCGCCGCAGCTTTCGGTTAAACGTCGCAATGGTTTCATGTGAAATATAGTAATGACTTGCAATGCGTCCTAGATCTGTGGTATCGACCGCACCCGTCTGTTGATTGTAGCGAATCATACCAGCATTCGCCAGCTCCTCTGCAACCTTACTTACGAGCTCGTACCGTATGGTTTTAATCTTCGGGTCGCGGCGTACATCTGCAATTTTCAAGCCGTACATAAGCGGGTTCACCCGCAACCGCTGCCACATATATGTGTACTCTAACCATCTGGAGCCTTCAACAATGGAGGAGATAGTCCCGGCGTGGATTTCCGCGTTAAGGTGGTCGGCAAGATTTTTCTGCAGCTGGCTTTCAATAGGAAGTGCATTGGCCAGGAGGCGAAGGTAATGCCCTACGTCCTTTTCGTCTGATACGATGATGCCATGGCCACTTGTATCGTACTGCGGCCTGCCTGCCCGTCCAAAGATCTGCATCACGTCAAGGACGGAGATGGGAACAAGACCCCCACGACTTGGGTCATACAAACGTGTCCCGCGAATGATAACGGTGTGTGCTGGCAGATTCACGCCCCATGCAAGAGTGCTGGTGCAGACGAGCACTTTTATGAAGCCATCGCGGAACAAACCCTCTGTTGTAGTTCGGTCGTGTCGAATCAGGCCGGCGTGGTGAACACCAAAGCCGGCCGAGAAGAGACTTGTGAGATCGCGGCCTTGGAGGCTACCGCCCCGCTTTACCGCCTCCGTCGGCAAGGTGCCGCTCGGTTTAAACAAACTGTCCTGGGCGTGTATTGTTGCCACCCCAACAAAGTACTTGGCAAGCCCAACGGTTTGTTTCCGCGAATGCACAAACACCATTACTTGGTGCCCCTCCCGCACATTTCTCACCACCTCAGTGTACGCAAGCCAATCTAGCTTATTCTCCTTGTCTTTTACACCAGTGTGCAGCCCTAGAAATGTCTGTTCAAGTGGTACCGGGCGGTATTCAGGACCAAACACCTTGAGCCCTTCCTCAAGGTCAACTTGCAGAAATTTGGCTACATCCTTGTAGTTGGGTAACGTTGCAGAAAGACCAACAAGGCGCGTCGGTCGTTGCTGGTCTGCATGCAGTTCATCCTGACGCAGGGTCCTAGCAACAATGGCCTCAAGCACAGGACCGCGGTCTTCATTCAGCAAATGAATCTCGTCAATAATAATCAGACGAACCTGCTGTACAAAGCCCTCGTTACTTTGCTTGCGCGTAATGACATCCCACTTCTCTGGTGTTGTCACTATGACCTGCGTCTGGGCAACCTCTCGCTTGGTAAGCTGCATATCGCCCGTGAGCTCCCGTACGACCATTGCAAAGGGCGCTAAACGACGTGAAAAGTTTTCTACCATCTCCTGTGCAAGTGCCTTCATGGGGGCAACAAATATTATTTTGAAGTCACGATCCAGAGTACCATCCACAAAGTGCTCCTGAACGCAGCGCAACATCACCAGCAGGGCACAGATCGTCTTGCCCGCACCCGTCGGCGCACACACAAGCATGTTCTGCGACGTGTAAAAAGCAGTTCGAAATAGCATAGTCTGAATGGTGTTGAGATGCGTGACGCTGAGAAAGGCAGCGTGCGTCCACGCCGGTAGGGAAGTGGCAACACACACACGCTCAGTCATGGGCATCACCTTCTGAGCAGGTGGAGGGACGTGAATACGAATGTGGTCCTTTTTCTGCGCCACAGTGGCCCCACTGGTCACGGAAGAGCCACTAACACTAAGATCACGTTTAAAAATCTGATCCAACTCCGATTCTCGCATGAGTTGTCGATACCGCTGTGTCATGTGTGCCAGCCAACGCTGATCCATTGTCTCCCCATTACGCGCAAACACCACCTCCCGCATATCTGAACGCTGCTTTGCCGTCTTTACAAAACGAACCGTTAGTGCGTGTTGTGGGCAGGCGGCGGAACTGTTTCCAGTGTCCAAACTGCCATCGTCATCCTCAAGAGTACAGAATTCCTGCAGGAGGCGAAGGAAGATGTCACGTGGTCGGTGCATGACACACTGAAGGAGATCGTAGTGCTCGTCGCCAAGAGTCTGCAGCAGTTCGTCAATGACACGCACCCGCACGGTATCCCGTTGCTTCTCTGTGTCACATGCCGTAACCTTGTCAAGAGCATTTAAAATAATTTGCGTCATGCTTTCATCAAAGTAAACATATATCTGTGACACGATATCGTCCACGCTCGAGAGCAGCATATCCAGTGGAACCTTGCGGCTCTCCTGGCATGCGGAGCGTCCCACACATCCCACATGATCGCCACGTGGTGAAAGGGGCTCACCAGAGTGCGACACCACCGTGATGGTTTGCTGTCGCTGCATAAACTGCCCAACAAAGGAACCCGCGCGCTGCTGCTTCTCTGTTCCAGTCACGATCATCGAAACATCCTCCAAAAGGCTTGTCGCGTAGTTTTTGGGGCGCAGTTGGTGAAAGCAGCTTGCGTACATACCCTCCAGTCGCTGCAGGGCACCCTGGGCATCGTGGCCCCAACTGTTCATGGTGGTGGACTCTTTTCGGCGCGGAACCCCTGCCTTTTGGGGCTTATTCTCTCTCTCCCCACAGCTATGACCCTTCACCGCACTACCCACGACGTTGCCGTTGCTGCCGTTGTAGGCCGACCAGCAGGCTGTACAATACCACTTCTTGTCCTGGGGATCCTCGGCGCCCTCGTCGTACGACCTGCACTGCTGGCACAAATTCCTCCGGGGCATGGCGTCCGAGAACCCCAACAGAGAACCACTTGAAGGACCCCCCCTCCAAAAAAAAAAACTGCTACTTCCCTGCTGCTAGTCTCAAAGGAGAAATGAAACAACCCTTGAGCTGCCTGATAGTGAGAGAGGAAAAGTGCTGAACAACAAAAAAACAAAAACAAAAAAAGAACAACATTTTGTACTTTGCTTCAAGCAACACACGTTGCCACAAGGAGCTTTTTTCCTTTCGTTGCCCGTGTTACTGACAGATCGGCCAGCCTCCTGTCATTTTGGGAGAGGTGAAGGAAAAAAAAAACAACTCATACCGCTGCAACTTATTCTTTACTGAAATTTAGCACGATCCCTCGTCCATTTATTTCTCTTCGTGAAAAGTGGGTATGGGACGCACGTACGCTTAAAGAACCCGCCCTCCTCCACTCTTTCCGCTGATTTTCTTCTTGCGGGTATGCAATGGCTTCATTGGCTTCGACTGTCTTCTGCCTGACTAGCTGTAATGCAAAAAAATAGGTGTCTGTAGATGATCTGTAGACCCTGCCATCGTCACACTCCACGACTTCTCCGACTCTTTGCGAGGCCTCCGCGCGGCGAGTGCCTCATCGTCAAGGGCGCGGTAATAATCATTCACACGCATCAGAGAGGTGAGGCTGCAGTATGGGACAGAAACCCGGCTATCCAGGCTATGGTACCTGGGGCAACAGTGCTTCACCGCCAACGCCACTGCCTCCGCGTGTGTCACCATCATAATACGGGCTGGGGGCAACAGCATCGCACTTTCTTCACGTGCCGTTGTTATTGCTGACCCCATCACTGATCGATGCACAAATCTACGAGGCAAATGCTTTGCTTCCTGCACCTCAGCCTCCCTAACACATATGGGCACCCCAGCAGCTTTCCCTTCCTTGGCGTCAAAACGCACCTGAATAGCCTCCCCAACTCGACGCAGCATATGTGTCGTGTTCTCCGGGTAGTTAATACCCGTGAGGTCACCACTAGTGCCGCCCAAAACACGATGCACCGCACCACCACCCTGAGCGCAAGCATTCCTGTGCAACGACTGTCGCATCGAGGCGGAGGTCCAAACTAGAAAAGAAGGCTTCTGTACACATCGCGCCTCAAGCACCGACAGCCATCGCGTGGCCATGACCTCGTCAATGCCGTCTTCTGTGACACCCCCAGCAGAGCGAAAAAACGTCCCCAAAGATGCGCACAAAGTTTCCCAGTGTGGCCGAAAGTTGATTGTGTCTGTGGTAAAAATATACCTACCACCCAACCTCGGTGGACGGGAAAACAACTTTGTGGAGTGCCATTCTGACAACAAGGGGTCGACAAACATGGCAAGCTTCCCGTCGAAGCCGACGATGTTCACAATGAGAGCTGTCTCAACGCAACGGTGAAAGGGGGAAAAAAGCAGCAATGAAATCATCCCTAACGCCCGCTGTCGTACCTTCCCATGCTTTCGTTTGCGAAAAAACATGAGCCCCGTCTCAAGCGCCTGCCGTCGACCAGCAGCAGAGAGCGGGGGATCGGTCTCTGGTAACAGCGAGGTGGTCCGCCATGCCCGATCCACGTGGTCCAGTCGTTCCCCGTGACGCAGCAAGAGCAGTTGATCCGTAAACTCAACGGATTCCAGCTGTTGTGCCTTTGTTAGCTGCCGCTTAGAGGCCTGTGCAAGCTGCACACACGTCATAAAGACGACAGATCCAATCTCAACGTCAGCTGCAGAGGGAGGAGGTGAGGCCCCATCACAGTGAGAGGGCTTTGCGACATCACCGGCACGCGTGATGCACAGCGTGCGAAGCAGCCATACGAAAGCGGCTCCAAGCGCGACTGCCCCCCACGCTTGGAACAGAAATAAAAGAGAAAAGGCCAGGGCCCAAGCGCTGACTGCGGCATTGCACGCCGAAGAAAAAAAATATTTTTTTTTACCGAAAAAAGTTTAAAAAAACAAAAACGGTGAAGAAAAGAAAAGAAAAAAAGCTAAGCGTAACAAAATGACGGCAAAAACACAATTAAAGTAAAAAAGCAAAGAATGGAGTGAAAATCCAATGCCACACGTATGAACTTGCTTTCTCTCGCTGTCGGCCTCGCGCCTTTGCTTCATGTCTCACAAGAGCGTTGACGCACGACACTGTAAAGGAAAAAAGACGGGTGAGGGCAGCGAAGCAAAGAGAATAACAAAATAAAAAAGAAAAGAAAAGAAAGAGATGGGAATGATAACACTGTGCGGGTGCGCCCATACAGAAACCAATAACATTTCAAGAGGATTACTTTGAGGACTGTCCCAGTTGACCCTTCTGAAGCTCTTCTCGAAGTTGGCCATACATCTGCATGAGCAGATCATGTTGGGCGGCGAGAACCAAAAGTTTTTGCTTCGCTTCCGCACCCTCTTCTTCCACGCGGCGGAGTCGCTCAATCTCAACAGCTTGCCGCACCAACTCCCGGTCCACACGACTCCGGTTGCTGCGGCAAACGTTACTAACCGACTCGACAGCATCCGCCGGGAACAAAGGGCGCAGTGTGCCGCCACTACTTTCATCAAAGGAAGGTGGTTGATGTCTTGCACTTTCCCCCATTCTCACATTAGGAGTCAAAGCTATTGTGCTATTGTTGCTGTTGCTAGCGCTATCCACTTGCCTCCGCGCCTCCTCTAACGCCATTGTCAGTTGCTCCTTCGTTGCTTCCACATGGGAGGCGCGTTCCAGGGAGTTCTCCAAAGCCCTTTGGAGCTGTGAATGTTTTACTCTACTCTGCTGCAGCTCCTGTTCGAAGGCGAGCTTCTCATTCTGCATCGATTGTATCTCACTCTGCATATCAGCTAGTCGTTGTGTGAAATATTTCTTCTCGGATTCCCGCCCCCGCTCCATCGCAGAAAACTCTCCTTTCCAGTACTCCACCTCCTCCATTAGCTGCTTCTTCTGCCGTTCCACATCGTCCAACGCAGCTCGAAGCTCCCGAAGGGGCGCCAAGGCAGAGCGTTCATGGTCTGTGAGCCGCATCTCTGCATGGGCAGTGCGACGATTCGCTTGAATAAGTTTACTTTCCAGTTCCTGAATTCGCCGCTCATACTCCAGCTGGTTCTGTTGCAACGATGACACAAGAGCCTCCTTCTCCTGCTGCATGGACACCAGCATGCCTGAGGTGTTCTCCTTCTGAAGCTTCAGCTCCGTCCTTTGCTCAGAGATTTCCTTCTCGTGGTGTGACACAACCTCTGCGTAACTCTGCTTGGCGCTGGTCAGCTGCTGCTGCAGTAACCGCACGTCGCCCTCCTGCTCCTTTAGAAGCGCACTAAGTTCCTCCGCACGCTGCTTTGCCGTCTCACAGTCGGTGTGACTAGCCGCTATACGTTGTTGAAACTCCTCTTCCCTCAGCGCAAACTGAGCAATCTTCTGCTCTAACACCTCCAACCGGTTTTCCACTTGCGTCTTCTTTTCGTAGAGCGACTTGTACCGCTCACGCTCTTTCCCTAGCTTTCTGGAGAGCTCCGAACCCTCCCGCTCCAGTGCCTCCATCTTCTGCATGTTCGCATGAACGGCGTTCTTCTTTAACAAATGAAGACTGCTCAGCTCTTTTTCCAGGAAAACTATACGGTGTTCAAGGCGGTTTTTCTCCTCCCGCAAAAGCCGTGACACCTCCATTTCGTCTGCTAGCAGCTGCTGAAATCGCAGCAGCTGCTCCTCGCTTCCGCCGCCTGCCAATGAATTGCACTCGACGCCATCGGGATGTAATGATGCGATGTGCTGAGCAGTAGAATGGACAGCTTTAAGAGTTACGGAAGCAAGCGTAGTTGTATCTGCTGTTAAATGCGGCGCAGCACCTGCTGGAGACTCAGCGACCTCCTCAGGCGTCACCGATTGCAACGGTGACCGTTCATGTGAAATTGGATCCGCTTCGCTACCCTCAACAGCCTCCGTTACTGAGTCAGTCAGTTTTTCATTGGGTGTGGCCGATACTTCGTACAGTGCGCTCTTTGCACCACACGAGACGGGTTCCATCAACATTCCTCTTTCCTGTGAATGTGGCTGCAACTCCACCGCCCCGTTACTAGAGGTGAAAACGCCTTCTACATGAGTCTCCTGCTGCACTTCGGGTGTCAGTGTAGGGTGAAAAAGCAAGTTTCTGTCACCACCGGCCCCTTTCCCAGCTGTCACCTCCTCCTCGGTCTTTTTCGTGCCCTCCAACTCCAAACACATCTCTTCTCTCTTGTTCTCCTCTTCACCCTCCTCCTCCTCCTCTTCCTCCTCCTCCTCGTAGACACCACCTATGGCTTGCTCCGCGAGTCCGGAAACATCGTCCAGCTTCTTGTGTATCTGATCCAACCACGACCCCCACATAGCAACGCAGCCTACCAGCCAGTGAAGGGGGAACAACAAATAAAGAAGAAATAAAAACAAAAATGCATTGAACATGTGCTCTTTCTCTTCTACACAGGAAGTACGGGACAGATCATTTGCACCCACACACCCATACACCCCAAGAGCCTCTCACTTGAACACACCATAAAACCGTAAAAGTACATGACAAAGTGCAACCACTCCACCACCACGCGGTGAGAATCTCCATTTCCATCCTCGTTGCCCACAGCAGAGACAGCCCTCTCTAAACTTGTGTCTGTGACTATTTTTGTTGTTGTCGTTATTGCTTGTTGGTGGTCCTCTCACCTACCTGCTGACGCTTGCTGGCCAATAGTTTTCCTTCCGCTGCACTCCCTCGTTGTCTAACTCGGTCGAAGAAGGTAAATACAAAAAATCCTCCGCGTTGTCACTCGCGAGCCTGCCACACGGACGCCTCGGGCGACGCTCCGTCTGGTCCGTCCGCACTCATCGTCGCCATCAAGTGACATACTCGTCGGGTTTCCGGTTCCGCCGGGCGTTGGCAATTATCACCGCGGATGCAGCGTTCCAGTGAACCCCAGAGCCTGAACCAGTCGCAGAAGAAAACAAAACAACCTCTTCTCTCCGTAATGTCGCCCCGGCGTATCCAGCGCCTGCGCAGTTTAGCGTACTGCCCGATCGAAACGACGGATTGCAGAGTGAAGAAGAGAAGGGCTGTAAAAAGAAGAATAAGAAACGGCATGTGGTACGACGTCACGGTGGCAAGCATCGCAATCCCCCATACGTTTTGTAGCAAAAGGAGAGGAAAGGATGTCATTGTGTCGTACATCACAACCGCCTTCTGCAATATCGAGGTCAAGGCACCTGGTGCTTGGCTGCTCGCCTGCATGATGTACAGATCATAGTACATCAAGAGGCATGGTGCAAAGGGAGTGAGTGGGGCAAACCACAGAAATCCCAACGCACCGGAAATCGGTTCCACTCGAAGCTGTGCCCGCCCAAGAATGACAGCAAAATAGGAGTAGGCTGCTGACAAGAAGAGGTTTGACAAGAGAAACTGCAACAGCGTCAAGGAGCCAAGCAAGACATCCCCAGCCACCCAATACCCGCAGCAGAGCGCCAGGTTTAAGCCGTAGACTGCAAGACGCAACAAGGCGTGAAATAAAACACCAGAATAACGGTTACGCAGCAAGACCAGCAGAAACATCAGCAAGTAGAAAATCGGCAGGCAACAGTAAAGGGTAACTGCGTCAGGAAAAGGGAACACGCGGCCAAGGACGCTTTGCCAAGAGAGTACCTCCATCACAAGGCCAATGCAACTCCCGAGATAACCCACAAACAAAAGCGTTAACAGCATAGCGGTTGCTGCTGGTGGTAGCTCACGCCAAAATAGCATCATCGTGGTAACCAATAAAAGTACCATTACTGTAACTATTGTCGCAGGAATCCATGCATACCATTTATGAATAGATCCTTGGCGATTCGTGAGTAAAAGCAAGTAAACCACACAGTTGGGCGAAACGTGAAATAAGACTGGCCAACGCATGTCTCTCGTTGAGAAACTAAGAGAGTATGTCGTGGATTTTCCCACATCCACTGGAATAAAATAAGACACCTCCTGATTGTACTGAAGAGTGACCTCTATCTGCGATGGCGTCTGACACGATGCGTTAATACCGGTGACGGCTAACGCAAACACACGCGCTGCGGTCGTCTCTGTGCCGTCTATTGCCGCCTCTAGCGGGTTCCAGAGGAACTTGCATTTATTCGCGGCGTGAAAATGTGGATTCAATTCAAAAATCACCACCATGTTTGGGTTCATCCCTGCCTCGGAGTGTATGATCTCCTCTATTTCACTCCCCAGAGAGGCTCGTCCAAAACGCAGTTCAGAGCCCGCAAGAGGAGTTGGGAGCGACCGCGCGCCTAACGCAGGTCGCTGGAAGGCCCACGCAGGACCAACCATCCACTGGCTATCCGCTGGTATCGTCGTGCCGCACGTAGCCTCCACCACTGTGAGCGCCGTTGCCCCCACCACCACTGAAAAGGACGTAGCCCTCAACAAAAACAGAAGTGTCGATATAAGTAAGAAAAGAAAAAGCCGCCCGTGCTGCATCGGTTGCCTCCCCCTGAATAGACTGCCTCCGCTCATCTACGCAATAAAACCCTCCAGTCCGTCTAAATGAGAACAAGATAATTAAGAGGGCAGCACACAAACGAAGCCAAACAAACTTACGTGCATATATAAGCGTACGTGCCTGTGTCTGCACCGTAGTCCAATGTACCTGGCGTTAAAGCGGGAAAGAATCCTTGCTAGGCAATTGTTCGCTTCGCTTCAGAGCACACTACTACCCCTCCTCTCCACCAGCGCCACCTTTTATTATTTCCTCAAAAACAAAACAAAAAAGTGTGCAAAACGCACAGTAGTGCCGCAATCACGACGCGTGTCGTGTAGACAAGCATTATTAGATCGTCTTCTGCGTCACCGTACTTCGACAGACACATACGCATACACATACGCATACACATACACATACACATACACAAAAACAAATTAAAGAAAGCACCGGCGTTATCATACGCCAATTTGTAGCTCGGCCCGCAAAACACCAGCATTCCTCCGGGTCATGCCAGTAACAGAAAAATGGAACGCCGGAGACGTAGCAGAATCCGCGAAGGAGTGCGGTTATGCACTCCTTAGCTTCTGTCTGTTGGAGTATATTTTTTTTTCGCTTCGGCCCCTTTTTATTATCTTCTTCCTAATTGTGGCACATTTTGCGGGTCCGCGTCCAATGGGGGGAAAAAAAAAGCAAAAGTTTGCATATACAGAAAAGAAGGGGGCATAACTTCTCACATCATGTAGAAAGTTTAACGTAGATGAATGCTTTTCTTCCTGCGTCCCAAAACATCCAGATGGTCAATTTTAATACCCTCACCAGGGACATACGGTTTCAGCTCCCGCTGAGGCTGCGTCATGAGCCTGCCGCGCGCACGTTTGAGCTCCTCCTTGGCGTCAGCCTTAATACGCTGATGAGCATTGACCACCGCCGGTTCAAAGGCCTTGAGAGCCGCCAGAAGCTCCGTCTCCGTGAGGGTGTCCAGCAAAGCGCCAATGTACTCAATGAGTGCCATCGCAAAGGCAACCTCGGCGGCAAGTGCAGACATTGCGTTGTTTTGGTCAACACGAATTGCGCTTGCGGGCTTTGCTGCAGAATTGTTTTCCACCGCCGCCGTATCGTTCATGTCCGCCGCGGCAAAGTCGTTGCACTGCCCCACAGTGAGCGAGGGAATAAGAAGATTGAGAATGCTTGAGTGCAGGACCGCCCTGTCGTGGCAGTCAAACCCAGCCTCCCTGATCTTCTTGCGTGTCTCGTAGGTGAGAACACGCGTACCTGCCGGATCGTGTTTGATGCCTGTGGAGAAGAAAATCCAAAGGTGGTCCAGAGTGTCACGAAGTTCAGAGACACCCATCTTGCAAAGCGAAGCCCGCGCCAACTCCTGCAAAAGACAAATACGCTCCTTGCGCTGAAGTCGATAGGACAACTCCCGCTCGCGCGTAAAGTTAAACGACTTTTCCCCATTGTTGAAGGCCTCCGCGCAGAGCCGCAGACGTGTCAGCACTTCATGTGAGCGAAGGCAGCACCACCTTTTCATAATGACATCGCCAATCGAGCGCACATCATCCACAGGCGTGGATCGCGGCAGGGGCTTCGTCGCGGCAGCACTTTTTGTTGACCCATTCACTGAGGACTCCGCCGCCGCAGCATTACAAACCAGCGGAGCCCTATCCTTCCATTCACTCACAAGCACGTGGTGAAACGCATCTACCCATCGACTGTCAGATATGAGGTTGACCCAAACGTACTGGGAATCCTTTGGGATGATGCAGCAGGAGCCCGTCAGTGTTGGGGAAGTGAGTAGCTCAACATCCGCATGTACGTCCTTCACCTCCTCAACACTCTTTTGCCGAACAACGTTGTAGCGAATACTGAGCACCGGGCACTGCATCGCACTCTCCGCGGCCTGCATGGCCTCCTGCGCTGCCTTCTCTGGTTTTTCAAGGGGATTGGTTGACGTCAAGACAACAACCTCTTCAAACTTTCCCTTCGACGCAAAAGAAACCTGCTGGACACCATAAAACATAATATACGGCTCCGTCTGCCGCGTCACCTCTTCCACCTCCAACACCAACAAGGCTTTCTCCAGCCCCATAGGGAGTTCGAAGTCCACACCCGCATTGTAAAAGGGGGCATTGGAATTCTCCTGAAGTCCAGTTGTAAAAACATCGGAGAGGGCCTCCTGTAGATCACTCTTAAAGAGAAAAATACGCACACGAGTTGAGCACGCACACGGGTCATCCTCCGTCTGCGGATAATTGCGTCCACGCAACACATCCACGTGAAGCAGAATTGCTCGCGACATCCACCAAGTACTGCCACACAATCACCACTACGCCGTTTTTCCTTTTTTCCTTTTTTTTTTTTTGGACAAAGCAAAAAAAAAAAAAGGTACACCTACCCTGCTAAACAACGTGTAAGAATCCACGTATGCGTGCGCATGTGCACATGACCGTCGCCAAGTTCACCCACAGAGCAACAAAAAAAAAAAAAAAGACACACACATATCAAATCAGAACAACAAAGCCCACCCCAACACAACCACAAGTATCTTCTTTTTTTTTAAGCAAAACACACAAACAGGATAACTCGGCATCCTCCAACACAAAAAGTTAATAAATAAATTAAAAATAACTTCAAAAAAAAAATGACGATAGTTGAATACACACGGCAAAAAAAAAGAAACCCTTTTCGCACACACACACACCCCCTCCCCCCCAGAGACTACGATTACACTCCCAGAACCTCAGAGAGGCGATGGCGTCGGAGTCACTCGCAAAAAACACAGGCCCCATCAATCGTCTCCACTCCTTTCCTTTTTCGGGGTCGTAGTAGCAAACAAACGTGTCACCCCCGTGACGCGTCCTCCCTTGCACCCCCACATTGCGAGACCCCAACAGAACGACGCCCGCCACGCAGAAGATACACACACACACACAGATCCACCTTGGCGATCATTGCAGTTGGGAGGCATTTTTCCTAAGCGTTATTATTGTGCTATAGTTGCTAGTAACAGTTGTCGAAGTTGGACCCATCCTCCCCATTGGGGTTGCCCCGAACATTGCACCAATGGCCGGGAGCAGAGTCAAAAAAAAAATAAAAAAAAACATTCCACTTTCTTTCCCCTGATACACCTACACTTCTACAGTGAGAACTTCTCATCGTGGAAACTTGCACCAAGCGAAAGGGC
>NW_021705824.1:0-60461 GCF_003719475.1 Trypanosoma rangeli
CTTAGGCAGCTACGCTAAAAGTGAGAGACATATGCCTGTGTATGTGTGTGTGTGTGTGTGCGCGCGCAGATGCTTCTGCGCATGAGAGACATGCACGCCATTTAACATTCAACTGCACCTGAAGAGTGAAGGGAATAATTTATCTCAACCTTTTTATTGCTGCAGGTCGACTTTTATATTCTTTTTTTTTTTTCTTGTTTTGTATTTTATTATTGATTGCACACATACTCGCTGATTTTTCTTCCTGGTGCATTTGGTTCGGCTGTTGATGGCAATGATGTTTGCTACTGTGTTTTTCGCATTGTTTCTTTGCATAGGCGAAAGGAAAAGCGGGGGAGTAAAAAGAAAACATCATAGACCGATGAAGCGTCAGAGAAGCCTTCTCGACTTCTTTCCTAAGCGACGGGTGACGCCGCTGGCTGTTGTTGTTGCTGCCGCTGCTCCCGCTGCTCCCGCTGCTCCCGCCGCCCCAGGGGCTGAAAACGAGGAAATAGACGAACCACCGCCGCTGGCGTCAGCACGAAGCAAAATAACTACTCCTCAGGTTGTGTCAAGCAGTTGTGGCCGCGTCGCAGTTTTACCGACGGACGCGACAGAAAGCCTAGACGGCAGTGCAACGAATTTTTTCCACACGTCGTTGTGTTGCTTGGACACACCGCGGCGTACGCAGGCAACGGTCCAAACTTTTTTGGACTTTGGCCAAGACAATGCAGGTGGAACGATGAAATGCAGCCTATGTGGAATGTTTTTTAACTTTACGGTGACGGAAGACATTCGGATACATGAACGCTGCTGCACCGCATTGTTATCTGGTAAGAGTAGTGCGAGCACGAAGGGGAAACAACGTGCAGATGACCTCGAAGCATGGCTTGTCTCTGCACAGCTTGGAAAGACGTTGGAGGGGTTCGTCCAGCCAAAGCGACGCGGCCAAGCTGTGAAGGAGAGGCTGCGGAAGTGCACCAACGGAGAGTTCTGTACCAGGGTACAGGAATCGTCGAACAAGGAGCTTGTCCTCTATGTATTTGATGGTAGCAAGCAGGATTGTGTGAAGGACGTGGTATTCCGCCGGCTCGTGGAGGCACTTGAGTTTTCAGAGGTTATGTTGTCCGCTGCGGCGTACTCTCTTGTGGCGGTGGTGCACTGTCACACCGGGCGTCTCTTGTGCGCCGTTGCAGGAAAACCCTCAACACGGGAGCAGGACCCCGTCCTTACCTTGGGGAAGAGTGAGTGTTGTACCGTGACGCGTTGTCACACACGACCGTGTGTGACATTTTGTGACGTGCCGTACGTGTGGTGTCAGCGTGATGCAGCACTGGAGGCGATGACAGCAGATTGGTGGCACACAGATACGGTGGCTGCGCTGCAGCCGACACGTTTGGCGATTCAGGATTTCTTTCAATGCACCAAACAACAGGAGAAAAAGCAACAACGCCTTCACGCCCTTGTAGATACCGCACTACGCTGGGCTGTGACAACATTGGGTCGCCACGTTAGTTACGGACACACGCTTTGTCCACGGTCAGAGTTTTCATATGACTGTAATACCCTCTCTAGTGATGTACTGAGCCGCGTGGAGGTTGTCACGGCATGCATTAATGCGGCAGCGCCATTGTACACGCACACCGATGGTCATGATGCTTTTGGTGACTCTGACGCCGAGCTGTCTGTGGTGTCGTATGGCGAATGAGTGCCTGAGAGAGTTCTATAGAAAACGTTTTTTGTTCTTGTTTTTATCTTTAAACCCCTTGTTCCAACAGACGCCGTACGTTGTTGCCAGTGGAGGATGTGGCAGGGAAAAGGAAGCTGGTGGCGGTACATGCTTGTGTCTTCCGAGAGAGATAAGGAGCTAGAAAGTGAGATAGTTGAGTAAGGAGGCGAGGGACGACTGGTGAGGCTATTCGGCTTCAAGCAGTTAAGAAAAACTATTTTTTTTTTTGTTTCCTTTAATGACCCACTTCCTTTCCCGCTCCGCTTTTCCCATTTTTCGTTTTGCGTCGTTGCTTCTGTCTCTTGTGAGTTGCTTCCGCAGAATAAGCTTCTTAGCGAAGGGAGTGAAGGGGTGAAAGAAAGCGTTCGATGCCGTGACGGGCGATGACACGTGGCGTCCGCGAGAGGATACCACCGCCACCACCAGCACTTTCCAAGTAAGTGAAGTAAAGTGACAAGTGAAGGAAGTATCAGGAAGAGAAGACTTCTTTCCGTTTCCTCGTCTTTTTTTTCTTTTCTTCTGCCTCGCTGCACATGTACCTTCTCGGCGGTAGGCGTGGCGTCCCACGCGCCCCCCTTCAATGTTCTCTTCCCCCATTCCTTTCCTACATAACCCCCAGTTTCCCCGATAGTCAACACCTGTGAGCAAACCACACACCAACGAAGCAAAACAGCAACTCCTGTGACCTATTCGCACATACTTGTTGTTTTTATATTTTTATATAAACTTAACCCCCACACACCACAAACAGGGAGGTGGGTGGGCAGGCAAGAGCATCAGTACGCAGAGCGGCCACAGAGTAATCGGCTTCCCCCTCCCCTCACCACCTAAACGGCACCAGAGGGAGAAGTGTAAGGAGAAAACGCGGCACCTGCACACAGAGCAAAGATAAAATAAAAGGTAGGGACCTGGCAACTGCACCACTCGGAGACTGCACGAGACAGACATCAAGCAAACGTAATCAAGAAAAACGAAAAAAAAGACTATTTAAATTGTGATAGTCATTTAAAGATTTTTTTTCTTCCTTTTTCCTCGAAGGAGTGGCTCTATTATTGTTTGAGCCATGTATCAGGACCGTTGTATTTTCTTTTCCAAGATGGGTGCCTGTCGCCACGGGGATCACTGCACAAAAGTCCATGTGCGCCCAACGGCGTCTCCGACCGTTCTCTTTCCGATGATGTACCCGAATCCGATGGCAATCGAGCACATACAGGATCGTCAGTGGGACTTTCAGTTCGATCGCAAATATGTGAAGCGGCATTTTAAGCGCTTTTACAAGGAAACGTGGCGCATCTTCATGGAGCTAGGCCGGATTGCGGAGTTGCGTGTTGTGAGCAACCTTGGGGACCACCTCCTCGGGAACGTGTACATTCGCTTTGAAGACCCCGCCGACGCGTCCCGTGTTGCGCGGGACCTAAAAGCGAAGAAGTTCAACGAGATTATTCTTCTTCCAGAACTGAGCCCAGTCATCAACTTTGCTGACGCCTGCTGCAAGGAGGACCTGGAGGGGAAGTGTGGACGCGGGACACAGTGCAACTACCTGCACATTATTAAGGTTTCCCGCAAGCTGATGTCAAGGCTGGAGCGGGAGCAGGACAGTTACTGGAAAAAAAAAGATGATCATAGCAGCGGAAATGAGCGTAAGCGAGACCGCTCAAAGGAGCGCGGCAGGGATCGCTCCAGGTCGCCGCGACCGTACGCAAGCGATCTTTGCCACATATGCGGCAAGACGGGCCACATTTCGCGGGAATGTCCCCTGAAGTAGAGAGCGGGGAGGAAGGCTTGGCAGCAAGAAGAAGCGCAATGTTTACGCTCTGGGCGTATGCAGGGCTTTGTGGATGCATGCCATTTCCAAGGCACTTCAGTTCCCTTGAGGGTGACATTGCATGGATTATCATTGAACACTCTGGGAGGCTTTTTCACGGCCTTCCACACTTACATCTGCCTTTAGTGTTGTGTCATTGCTAAACAGATGATGATGATGATGCCGGATATATGAGAGGGGGCTTTAGTAACGCACGAGCCCGCCGAACTTTCCCTCTAAAAAACCTTTAGAAACAAACGGCAAGAAAAAAAGAAAAAAAAAGTAAAGAAGGTTCAACGGTTTGAGGAGAGGAGGGTTGTGTGGCTAACAACAATCGCGACAAGAACATGCGTTCTCATCCTCTACATATGTGTATACATGCATGTGATTCCTGTGTAAAATAGTAATAATAATAGTAATAGTAGTTATCTTCTTTCTGATCCTTTTTTTTTGTTACTTAATTAATGACCGTGAAGTCAAGGAAGAGATCAACAAGAACAACCAATAATATTAGTTGTGGTAGTAATCCGAGCGCTTTCACTAAGCAAGCAAACCAACAAACGAGATTATCATGCTGCGTCGCACGCTGTCATTTGCTTTTGCGTATGTGAAATGCCCCCCTATAGTGAATGAGCCGATGGACTCCTTCGAACCGGGAAGCCCCTCAGCAAATGGTACCCTGGAGGCCTGCAGTCGCTTGCGCCATAGCGTCGCGGACTGCCCGATTGTGATTGGGGGGAAAGAGTACCGCACAGAAAGCCTTATTCGTCGCATGATTCCGTCTAGTCACAAGCAACACCTTGCGACGTCGTACAATGCTACACCAGAGTTAGCGCAGAAGGCCGTTAACACCGCACTGGAGGCATCACGCGCGTGGAGCCAAACACCCTTCAGAGATCGTGCCGCCATCTTTCTTCATGCGGCCCACCTTATTTCGACCAAGTATCGCCATGAACTGCGGGCGGCGACGATGCTGGGGCAGAGTAAGAATCCTTTTCAGGCAGAAATCGACGTGATCGCTGAGGCATGTGACTTCCTGCGTTTTTCAGTGAAGTTTGCAGAAGATTTGTACCGCGATCAGCCTCTCTCCCCAAGCAGTGGCGCCATTTGGAACGGACTTGACTACCGCCCACTCGAGGGGTTTGTCTCAGCCATCGCACCATTTAACTTTTCTGCCATCGCCGTGAACCTTGTTGCCTGTCCTGCCTTGATGGGTAACGTTGTGCTGTGGAAGCCGTCGCCAAATGCGGTGCTCTCCAATTATTTACTGTATAAGGTGTTTGAGGAGGCGGGCTTGCCCGCGGGAGTGGTGAACTTTATGCCATGTGAGCCAGCCGTCATGACTGACATTGTTCACGCCCACCAAAACCTCGCCGGCGTCGCCTTCACCGGTTCCACAAAGGTGTTCATGGAGATTAACAAGCAAATCTACGCAAAGTTGGACGAGTACCGCAATATTCCGCGTATAAGTGGAGAATCGGGTGGGAAGGATTTTCATGTCATTCATCCAAGCGCTGATTTGAAGCTTGCGGCCGCCGTGACGATACGTGGCGCGTTTGAGTACCAAGGTCAGAAGTGCAGCGCTACCTCTCGTCTGTATGCCCCAAAGAGCCGATGGGGGGAGTTGAAGGGGTATCTGCTTGCTGCGCATGAACAGCTCAAGATGGGTCAACCAGATGACTTTAAGAGCTTCTTGTGTGCAGTTATTGATGAAGTTGCCTTTGAACGCAATAAAAAGTATATTGACATTGCTGCTGCAGATGCATCCGCATATTCTATTATTGCTGGCGGTTTATGCGACAAGTCAGAGGGCTGGTTTGTGCAGCCGACAATCATTGAATCAAAAAACAGTCAGTCAGAGCTGATGCGAGAAGAGATCTTTGGACCCATCTTAACAGTCTATGTTTATGATGACAGCAAGCCAGGGTTCTGGGCTGAGGTGTGTGAGGTCGTTAACAGCACCACAAAGTATGGACTCACTGGTAGCATCTTTGCGCAGGACCGGCAGGCGATCCGTGATGCGACGGGAAAGCATCTGCGTTACGCTGCGGGCAACTACTACATCAATGACAAATGTACCGGGGCGGTTGTAGGCCAGCAGCCATTTGGTGGTGCTCGTGCAAGTGGTTCAAATGACAAGCCAGGCAGTCCCCTCTTCTTGACCCGATGGGTCTCGGCACGTACTATCAAGGAAAACTTTGACCACAGTTCACAGGTCTCATATCCACACCAATTCCCAGACCACGTGGTTGTTTAGGAAACTAATGAATGAAGACGGGCAATACTGTGCGGCCAATATAAAAATTTTCTATTTGCGAGCCGTGTGTTTTGAAGGCCCATTATTGGGTTTCTTTGGGTGTTGGGTGTTGTATCGGTGGTGGGGATTTTTTAAATTTCTTTTATTTATTTATTTATTTATTTATTTTTTATGCAAATACACCTTTATTTTGATTAAATACATGACTGAAGAAAACGGAAGGAAAAGGGAGTACTAATATAATATATTTATATAAATGTTCTGTCCAGGGCTGTGCTTCCCTTATATTGGGTGACAAGTATTTCTTGCTGAATAGTAGAGGGAATAGATACTGTTTTGTTTCTGTTTTCATTTTAGGACCGATAGTATGCGCGCGCACGCACATGCATGCATATGTGTTTTTATGCAATAAAAGAAAAATTATTGAGTGTTTTCTGAGGCGTGGACGACAATCTCTCTTTTTTTTTTTTTTTTGTTGTATATGTTCCATGTCTCTTGCACCTTTGCACAATTTTATTTTGTCTACTCTGCCTTATCAAACATGACAACAAAAACAGTTTGCTCCTCTTTTTTATTATTCTCTTTATTTATGCTGCAATCGGATTGTTGTTTTTTTTTTTTTTCGTTTATGCTGCTCACTGTTTCAGGCAAAAAGACACTGCGGGGTGCGTGCAAAGACGTGGGAAAAGGCAGTAAAGATGTCGCGACGCAGAGACCCCAAATCCCATCTCACGGAATTTATCCATAAACTCCGCGATCAAGGCAACGAAGGCACCACAGAGGCACCTGGGGCGCGGGGGGAGGGCGGCACGAGTGAGGGCCGCGGACGCTACGCTCCCTCGTTTTCGGGGCAGGTCGTGCTGGCAAACGCTCCTACCCGTGGCCGATCCTTTCCTCCGCGCCCGCGCCCGGATACCTCTGACGACAGTGCAGCCCGTGCTGACGCAGGTGTGACACTGTTGCCTGCTCGCGGCGCACGCGGGCAACGGCAGGAGGCGCAGCATCAGCACTTTGAAGAGGTAGTGGAGGGCGTACAGGAATATGTGCAAGAGCGCCAACGTCACCCCGTAGGTAACTTCATCCACGACGCTCACGGAACTAGGAGCTCCGCTGCAGTCCATCATTCCACATCTTCGGGCATCCGAGCGCGTGGCGGCAGTGAACCCAATTTGGGACACGCCAGACGACCGGTGGCTGCAGGACATGGAAGAGGCAGAGGAAACGACCGCGGTGCTATGGGGCGTCAAAAGCACGAGAGAGCAGAAGAGCGTTAAGCTGCTTTTTTGTCTCCATTACCGGAATTTTCTGTGTGAGGGCGCGGCGAACAGCAATAGGGGTGACAGCGATCAAAAGCGAAGATGTGATTTGCAAAAAATGGCGGGTATGTGGGTAAAGTAGATAAATAAGCTTACGTGGCGTGTGTGAGAGAACCGAACCCCCATGTCCGTATTTTGTGAATACACGTCAAAGAAAGTGGGGTAACGCAGGGGAAAGAAAACGAAAAGGAAGAAATTAACAAAGAAAGTTATCTTAATAGTTCTTCTAGGAAAAGTTGGGTTGCTTGGACACCACTCGGCTGAAAAACTGAGGTTGTAAGGAGTGCATTGTGCTTTTTTTCTTATCAAATGCTCTTCGTTTGGACAACCGTAATCGTGGGCTGTGTGCTCTTTTCTTTAACAAATAATTGCCATGCAACATTGGCTTTTTTTTTTGTTTTATAATTTTTGTTGTGTGTTTGTCTCATCATGTTAAAACGAATACACATATATGCATGCCCGCACTTCCATGTGTATCTACAAATCTATGCGTACACTGCGCACAAGGGCCTTGCGTAGTAATGTCGATGATTTTTATGTTTTTTTTTTTATTGGTTTTACTTTTATTATTATTTTCAGTTTTGCATCTCTCCTTTTCTGTGTGTGTGGGCGGAGGGGGGTGTTTGTGTGGATTGGGAGGGATACTTTTTTTGCTCACCGGGTTTGCCCTCTATCATCGGCCTCTTTCCGCACGTAGCTGCGAGGCTCGATGAACCTGAACAACTGCACGCACACCCGCACACACCCAGAGAGAGAGGGAGAGAGAGAATATAAAGTCAAAACATAAAACATAAATTAAAACTTTTTTTTTTTTGTGGGTTTGGATTTGGGTTTCATATGGAAAATGGTTGTATGTTATGACTGGCGTGCGTCCTTCCCGCAGGTACTTAACCACCACCTACTGTTTTTAAAAAATGTGAGACGTCATTTTCCACCTCTGCTGCTGTTCCTCCCGCATTTTTACTATACTGTTCTTTCTCGCCTCGACGCGCGCTGTATTAAGCGCTCTCCGTGTGGATCCCTTTGCCTGAAGATGTTGTATTGACGGTAATCACGCCGCGTGCACCACTACAGGGGGGTGGGTTGTGAATGTGTGAGGTAGAGGCGGAAAGTAAAGGGATGACTGCGCAGGGGGCAAGGGAAATGTGGAGGAAGTGGCCCCAAAATAAAGGAAAAGAAAAGACTGAGGTGGGTTTAAGACGACACGGTAATTCGCCTCGTTATTTTCATACACACGTAGAAATATATCTATATATCTACGCCTTTTTTTTCCGTTTCACTCTGTTCTGCGTATATTCAATACGTAGTTTCTTTTTATTATTAGCTCCTTACTATTGTTTACTTTCATACTCTTTCTCTGTGTATGGTGAATGCTTTGTTTGGGTTTGTACATGAATGTTTTTTTTTTTTTACTTCGGGCCCTTTTTTTTCTGGCTTGTATTTGCTTTTTGTGTGTGTGTTGCATTCGAAATGTATTTTTGTAGAGCGTTAAAGATGGTTTAAAACATTTTTGGCTTTGATTCATTGCTTAGTTGTGTTTGCCGATCCGTTCTGTTTGAGACTTTTGTCTGCGCAGGGGACTCTCTCTTTGCGGCTTCTGCCGGTAGGAGGGGAGACGCTTCTCTCGTGTGGTGCCTGCCGTGGTGGGCGGTGTCGAGCGCTGGGCACAAGTTTGCATAAATCTGAAACATAAACGAGGCAAACAAACAAAAATAATAATAATCTTTTACTAGAGCTTCAGCAGCCAGCATGTCAGGGTAAGAGCAGGATTCGTGAGTCGGGGTGGGTGGAACTAAAACAAGCAAAAACACAAAAAAAAGACAGACATATGTAAATTGTCATCTGCAGAGGATAGCAATGGGACGTATGGGTTTAAGCATTTGCCTTAGGGCGCGGTCGCAGAAGTCAGTTCAAGGTCGTACTTGTGTGTGTAGGGGGAGGGGTTGTAGAATGAATATGGGTTTCCCGTGATTTGGAACCATCACTGCAAGGATTGCCCGGGTGAAACTGTGGAACATCTCTGCAGATGACTCCTTTGCAACGACTAGGCGTTTGAGTTTGAATTGAATTGACCTGACGAAGAATAAGAGCCACGGGGTGTGGCGAAGGTGCCAAGAGAGCACTACTTTTGTGAGTTATGAAGAAAAACATTTAAATGTTGTTGTCTATCTCCTTTGGGAAGGTAGACATGCTTTTTAGCTCTGTGGATATTCTCTGCAATAATGGCAATTGCTGTTGCTCTAGAGAACTATATAAATATATACATAATTTATCTTTTTCATTTCCATCTTCATTTCTTTTAGGTTGCGTTGTAAGGTTATTTCAGCCTCAATAACGACGTATTTCCTTTTTTTTTATTTTTTTGTTTTTTTTTGTTTTTTTTTGTTTCCCCTTCAGGCTCTAAGCAGCGTTGCAGCAGGGGGCGGGGTAGCGAGCAACCCAATACGCGCTGGTGCGTTGAACAATTGTGTGGTCGCTCTACCACATTTTGTATGTTAATTTATTTGTTTTTGTTTTTGTTTTTGTAGTTGTTCTTTGCTGCCTTCGAAAGCTGTCTGCGCCAGGCTGGTTGACGTGCACGGGAAGGGGACTGAGAAGAGGTGCACAGAAGGATGAACAACAGTGCACCGCTTATCTTTGATGTTCCGCCAATGTTTAGGGTGGAGTCCATCATTGGCCAGGGATCGTACGGCGCGGTCTGCAAGGCGGTGTACGGCACCGACCAAATAGCCATCAAGAAGATACCAAATTATGTGAAGAGTGAGGAGACTGTCCGCCGTGTGCTGCGTGAGATTGAAATTCTGCAAAACCTGCAGTTCTGCGAGCAAGTGGTGGGATGCCGGTTGCTTTTTCGGCCGACAAGCCGCGAGAAGGATCTCTACGTGGTGATGGACTGCATCCCCTCTGACCTTTCCACGGTGGTTAATAACAAGTCCATTGCACTCCCAGAAAACATCATTCGTTACATCACGTGCCAGTTACTGCTTGCCTTGCGTGCCATGCACCGATGGAAGGTACTGCATCGCGATTTTTCCACACGCAACATTCTTATTAACTACAACTCACAGGTTTTTGTCTGTGACTTTGGTCTTAGTCGTTTTTTTGACCCGGATGAACAGCTTTCCTTTGGTGTTGTGACGCAGTGGTATCGTGCACCTGAGATCATCCTCGACGCCGAGTACGATGCCGCAAACGATCTCTGGAGCGTGGGCGTTATTGTCTGTGAGCTGCTGCTTCGTCGGCACCTCTTCCCTGGAAAATCCAACGACTCTGCGGATCAACTTAATCTTATCTTTCATCTTGTTGGTACCCCACCCCCTTCTGTGTTTAACGAGGGCCAGCCATTCGCTCGGGCCTCCATTAACGCCAAGAACTACGCTCTTTCAGTCATAGAAAAGCGCCCACGCATATCAATGCTGCGTGAATTGCTACTTCGTGCCCCCATCTTACAAGGGAAAGATGCAGAGACGTCGCCCATCATTGACTTGGCTGAGAAGCTGCTCTCGTTCAACCCACGTGACAGACCGACGGCCGACGAGGCGCTGCAGC
This sequence comes from Trypanosoma rangeli, assembly GCF_003719475.1. Classification (NCBI taxonomy): domain Eukaryota; phylum Euglenozoa; class Kinetoplastea; order Trypanosomatida; family Trypanosomatidae; genus Trypanosoma; species Trypanosoma rangeli. Next base: position 10,635 of record NW_021705824.1, read on the forward strand.
ACCCCTGGTTCGAGCCCTGTCGTGCCTTTATCGATGACATGATTGGGGCTCAGGAAGAGCAGCACACTAGCCCACAGTTTTCTTCTAACAGTTTTCTGTCAATGCAGGAAATGATCCAAAAGATAGAGGAGATTGTGCCGATGTTTTCGGAGCAGCTTCTCGTTAGTGAGGACGCCGAATGAAGTATTCGCGCGTATGACCGGCTGAAAAAAGGAAAATAGAAAGAAGGGGAAGGGGGAAAGGCAGAGTAGAGGATATAATGAAAATGAAAAATATGAAGAAAGTTTTTCTATATACATATATTCTGTATTTTGAATTTCCATGCTTTGCCTGATTCTTCTCTTCTGTTGCGTTGGTGACACGTATTACTGAGACACTTTTTAAGTCCGTTTTTTTTTTTCGGTAGTTGTTGTGCTTTGTGTTTTGGGCATGTTGTTTTGCCTTTCATTAAATCGCAATGCGTGGGCCTCATTGGATACTTACATGTTTACATGTTTCTTTTATTTGATCCCGTTTTTTTCTAATGCTTTTTTTTCTTTTTTGTGGGTTGTACATCGTGCGACTACTCTTGCCTGCTGGGGCTGCGTCGTGAACAAGCACGACGTGTCAGCGTGGTCCGCCCTGCGGTGTGTGTGCGTACGTGCGCCTGACGCTTTTTGTATTCCGTCAGAGAGAGGAAAGGGGAACAGAGTGACAGCTGCCAGCCTGTCCCAGGGCCGTTTTGTGTAGTAGTCGCGCAGAGACCAATACTTCAAGAGAGTCATGATGCGGTGCAGCTGCATTCTGCGGGACAAGTCGATGTTCGCGGCAAAGCGTCGCGTCATTGTCCCTATCCATCCCACACCAAACTTCCCGGCACACTTTATCAAGGCGTCCTTTACCACTGACCCGCTGAAGGAGAAGCAGAAGGCACGTTTTTCGTCCGGCGGTGAGGCGATGCGGGAGGTGCAAATGATACCGAAGAACCTTGAGGGTGAACGATCGCGGCGGGAACTCATGTCGCGCGGTGATAGCGAGTTTGAGGCACTCATAGAGTTTATCCAGGGTGCATCCTACGATCAACTGATATCGGGACGTCGCTTTAAGAAGGTGTATGACAAACTCTCGGAAAACGACGATATGTTTGTTTGGCTTTGTCACACGGCGATGTCGGTGCTGAATCCGGGGGATGTCCGTTCACGCCTGGTGTATAACCACCTGCGCACACTCGCTGAGGCGGTCGCAAATGGGGAGATGACATTGCGAACTGCCTTTCGATTTTATGAATCCGCTGTGCGTAGCCCTGCATACCGTGAAATTGCGAAGCGACAACTAGAGAATGGTGCAGCAACCCGGTTAGCGGGCATTAGCGCCGCGGCGGAGGTGATGCGGCGAATGGGACTCACCCGACGCCCCATGGCTTCGTACTTTGAGCTGTACCAACGCATTGTGGAGCGGTCGGAGGCAATGACACCGTGGGGATTTCCTCCACTCTTTCAGTTTGAGGAGCGTCTTTCGCTTGAGCCGCGGCTAAAGTTCTTTTCGCGAGCATCACAACAGGCACTAGAACGCCGCCGCCGCGGCAACATCATGTCTGCATACACAACGCTGCAAGGTCGTCGTATTTTCTGGATCCCGCCCACATGGAACCGCGCTGGCCGTTTCCTTGGTCCGCATGTCACGCTGTACCCCGGCATGACGCCTGATTAATGTGGTGCGCCGCCTGCGCGTCGTTTGTTGTTTGACAGTGTGTGAAGGAGGGCGAAAAGGAAAGTGAGTGCGCGTGGACTGTGGTCGCTCGGAATTCTCATTGCTTTTTCCCCCCTTTCCCTCCTCCTTCCTCTTCTTCTTTACTTACGCTTTGGCTTGATGCAGCATGATGCGTGCGAGAAAAGTATATATTCTTTCCTTCTCTATTTGTTTATGTTCATTGTGTGCTGCCTACTCCCACGCATGTGACAACGCGTCTTTGTGGTAACAACAGCATATTTAAGCGAGAACCACTGGGGAAGCGCAAAAACCGCTGGCCATATCGAATACATAATAAGGTGTAAAAAAAAACTCACAAGGAAGTCTTTTTAAACGTGACCAAGAGGAAAACTCAAGTAGCACGTCTCATACTTGGACAAAATGGGAGGGTGTGTGGCGTCTGTGCTGGATACGCGGAATCAGTGGAGCCTCGTCGACTTCCGCGAGTACCAGGAATACATGCAGCTTGGGAGGCAATCTGAGCCCGTTCCGGAGACGGAGAAGGCCAACGCTTCCGCCATCTATCGCATAAGCGGAACCTCGGACGAGCAACACAAGAAAGATGTTGAAAGTTTCTACCATTTTGAGACAACATCGCAGCGAGTGTACAAAATATGCAAGGAACGCGGCGATAAGACGGCAATGACATATCGTGTCTTAAAAAATATGGAGTACACCACTTCAACCGATACCTATGGCAATGAAAAGAAGCTTGAGGTATACGTGTTTGAGCCAAAGCGTCGCAACATAAGCTATACTCAACTGTGGGAAAGGATTGAAAACCTGGGAAAGGGATTGACTGATATTGGACTTAAGAAGGGACAAATGGTAGCAATATATGAGGAAACACGATGGGAATGGTTTTGTTCTATTCACGCCATTTGGTCTCGTCACATGATCGCGGTGACAGTGTACGCCAACTTGGGTGAAGGAGCTCTTGCGTATGCACTCGAAGAAACCCAGTCTGGAGTTATTATCTGTGGCGGAAATAAAGTTGCCAAACTCATACGGACATTGAAACAGGTGGGTATACGTGAGTCTGTTATTATTTATCTTGATGAACTTCCTGAGGGCACGGACACTGCAGGTTATGTTTTGTACTCTTGGACAGATTTGCTGAAAAGAGGTGAGGCAAGCAAGGCTCCAGTTGCGAATCTTCCTGCTTCTGAGAACTGCGACGATCTCGCGCTTATCATGTACACAAGCGGCACCACAGGGAATCCGAGGGGCGTTATGCACTCTCACGGAAGCATTGCTTCAGGATTCTCTGCGTTGGCTTTCCGTGTACTGGACGTTCTTGGCGAGAAAAAGGAATCGGAAACGTACTGTTCGTATTTGCCGCTTGCCCATATTATGGAGCTTGCCGTGTTGAGTATTCTCTTTTTTCGTGGATGCATGATTGGGTTTGGCAGTCCACGAACGCTAACAAGTGCTTTTGCCAAGCCAAGAGGAGATTTTGAGGAGTACCGTCCTGTCTTTATCGTCGGCGTTCCACGTATTTTTGACACTATTAAACGAGGGGTGGAGGCCAAGTTACCCCCTCCAGGCACTTTTAAGCGTAATATCTTTGACCGTGCGTACCAATCCCGTCTCAAGGCCTTAAAAGAGGGCAAAGACACACCGTACTATAACGCCACGGTTTTTGCACGGGCCCGTGACGCGGTTGGGGGCCGTACACGTCTGTTCTTCTCTGGTGGAGGGCCCATGAATCCCAATACGCAGGAGTTTATGAGCGTTGTATTCGGTATCATGGTTCAAGGATGGGGACTCACCGAGACAGCCTCGTGTGGTGGCGTACAGCTCCCGGGTAATTTTGAGTATGGGAGTGTTGGCCAACCACTCAAATCACTGGAATTTAGGCTACTTGACACGGATGAGTATAAGCACACAGACAAGCCAGAGCCTCGCGGGGAAATCCTGGTGCGTGGACCCTTTCTCTTTAAGGGGTATTATAAGCACGAAGAACAAACAAGGGAGGCTCTTGACGAGGATGGTTGGTTTCACACAGGGGATGTGGGTGCCATCACATCGAACGGAACAATCCGCATTGTGGGACGCACGAAGGCTCTTGTAAAGAATTCCAACGGTGAATATATTGCTCTGGAGACACTAGAGGCGATATACGGAGAAAGTTCTCTTATTACACCTAACGGTGTTTGCGTACTGGTTCATCCCAGCCGCAGTTATATAGCTGCTTTGGGGCTTACCACAGAGGGTCTTGCAATGAAATTTGCCAAGGAAAATAAAATCTCCGGAAGCTTTCCTGCCATTCTTGAAAACGAAGAGTTTCGAGCAAAGGTGACACAGTCGTTTCGGGCGACGGCGCAAAAAGCTAATCGCAAGAGCTTTGAGGTGATACGCCATGTGCGTTTGTTGGCAGACGAATGGACTCCTGAAAACGACATATTAACAGCAGCGTTAAAGTTGAAGCGGCGCGTTATCGAAGAGCGCTACAAGGACTTAATTGGGGAATTGTTTGCCGAAGATTTATAGGTTACGTTACGTTACGTTACGTTATGTTTTTTTTTTTTTGTCATACTTTATTGCCGTGCTTATCATTGGAGTTGCATTCTCATTCTTTTCCCACTTTATTTTGTCATCTTTGTTATTAGCGTAGCCATGCACGTGATGAGCTTCGTGGTGTTTGTTTGTCCTTTTTTTTTTTTTATTGGGACAATGAGAGCGATTGTGAGGCTCTCTCTCTCTCTATATATATATATATATAGATAGATATACATGTATGAAAATATGCTTTCTGTGGGTGTGTTTTTTTTTAAGGGTTGCCTGCTGTTGGTTCTTGCTCTTCCAAATTTGCGAAGGCTTTTTTTTTTTTTTTGGGGGGGTGGGGGGTGGGGGAAGACAGGTTTGCATGTTGAGTTCGGCCCGAGGCCCGCGCGGTTGGAGGTCGAAAAGACCCTCTGCCGAAGAGCGCTCGTGGACCATTTGAAGGACAGCGGTGTTTTTGCGCGATTTCTTCTTCCGCACAGGGACCGCGTCCGAGGGACATCGCGGGCGAGAGAACGAGGCGCCTGTGGATGCCGCAAGTTCTTCCCACTGTACAAATAGGCGCGGCCCTGAAATGTTTCACAGCTCTTCTTGTGCCTTGGCGGGGGGCGCGGCAGCCGTGCGATCACAGTGGATGCAGCACCCAGTGAAATGGGGCTTCACGCGTGGATAGGCAACATTTGTGTCTGCTGACCTTTCAAAAAGTCGTGGAGATATGCGTGGGCAACGCACGGCACGGGCTGCGAGGCAATGTGGCGCCAATGCGGGAGAAAAGGGTGAACATTTTTTTTTTTAGAATGACGAAGAGAGTGACGTGCTGTTTGAGCGTGTCGCTCCGAGTGTTTTGGCGTTTCTCTTGGCGGTTTGCGTCAACAACGCGGCGGCGGTGGTTCATATCGTAGGGGATAAAAAAAATGGCGGTACACGCATTCGGACGCGCTGCTGGCTGAAGCAGCCGCTGCTGCCAAGGCGGTGCGGGCGTGCGGCTCAGAGACCAAATTGCGTTGCAGGGCGGCCGAAAAGAAACCTGCTGGTGGGGTTTCACGAGGGCGCGCCGCAGCAGGGAGGGAGGTGGCGACGGAGGTGTGTGTGCGTGTGTGTGTGTGGTTGCAGGCAGTTTCCGTGCCCCCGCCATTCCTCGGTGCATCAGAGGGACCGAGGCAAGCCAAACAAAGGTGTGGCGTAAGATGTCTTTTAGTTTTAATTAAGTTTCAAGAGATCATGACAGTAATGGTACGCTGTCTCCCTCATTCTCTTTCTTTTCTGTTGTTTCTGAGAGAGAATGGCGCATAATGATATTATCATTATTTACGTGTGTGTGTTTGTGTTTTCTTGGGTTTTGTGTCGCGACTGGGTTTGGCTGTTGTAGTGACTGCGGTGGGCCTTCTCTCGGACTAGCCGCCTGCGTGCTGGAGGGTGGCGGCTGTGTTCGGACCTGAATGAGAGGCGTAGGCGTGTGTGCGTGGGAAGCGTCTTGAACTCGCACGCTGCACTTTGCGTGCATTGTTGTGTGTTTTTGTTTTTATTTTTCCTACGGTAGCATCCATGCTTCGCCGCAGCCGACTTGGGCGGCTTGGCAACTACCGCCAGCATAGCGATAAGGAGCGGGAACGCATCGCCCAGGAGCGCCAGCGACGCATTCTTTACGATCACAGCGGCAACGTCAAATTCTCTGGTTTGTTATTTCTTTTCTGGGAGGAGTTTCGCGCGCCAATTCTCTGTCTCGCCGGGGGCATCGCCTTTGTGGTTGGGTACAACAAACTCATCTATCACTTGACTCTGCAGGAGTCCGCACAGGAGAGGGAGCTGGACCGGCAGAGCGAGGCGAACGCGCGGATGTCAGGTAAGCTGAAGGGAGATCGTTATTTAGTGAAGCCACTGCGTCAGGTGGAAGACCCAGACTTTTTGAACATCCCCTCGCACGCAGGGAAAGGCGTGTACTCCAGCAAACTCTTTGCTGAAGACTCGGCAGGCACGGACCCTCTGTTCTCGGAACGGAGGCGGAACTGAAGGAACGGCCACAGAAGAACAGAAAAGAAAGCAGGTCGGTGCATGCCGCGTCGCCAACATAGCTGTGGCATGTCGTTTTCCATATTTTTTCTACGGCCTCCATTAACTGTGCCTGTGCTGTTTTTTTTTGTTTTTTTTTAAATTTTTGCTTGTTTCTGTGTGCGTGTTTTTCTAATTTATTTACTTTTCGTTTTTTCACTTTTTGTTTTGTTTTGCTTTGCTTTGCTCTATTCAAGTAAGGAGATACCCGTTGTGAAGGATGCCCCGTGAAATCAAGAACCTGAAGGAGTTCCTTGCCATCTGCTCCCGCAAGGATGCCAGGTGTGTAAAGGTGAAGCACAACCCCCTGATGACCAAGTTCAAGGTACGCTGCAGCCGCTACCTCTACACCCTCGTCGTCACGGACAAGAAGAAGGCGGACAAGATTGAGCGCTCCATTCACCCCTCCGTGAAGAAGATTACCGTTACGGCGCGCTCGCACGCCAAGACAAACGCCGGCAGCAAGTAGTTTTCCAAGAGGGAGGACGACATCATCACCCGGGATTGCCAGTAGTGTTCCCAGCGTGTATGTCCTTTAGGATTTTGTTTTTGTTTTTCTTGTTAGTCATTTTATTCTCGTGGCGACTCTTTGCTCTCACTCTTGTGGGGGGTGGAGGTGCGCTTGTTCCTTTTGTTTCGCGCTGCTGCGCGTGTGGCTGCCTCGTGTGTGTTCCCCTTGTTGCCCGACAACAATGGTTTTTATCTTTTTTTCTTGTTTCTTTGTGTTGCCACATTCTTCCCCCCTTTTCCCACAACACACACACACGCATGTGCGAGTTTTTGCCTTGCGGCCCTTTTCCTTTCCGCCATACGCACCCCGCGGAGAGGGGAATACGACCGCACGCAGTGAGTAGTTGCAATAGTGTAGGGGACAGCCATGCTACGCCAGCCATCCCAATCAAGAAAGTTGCTGCGTTTTCCAGTCATCCAGCTATCCTCATTTCATGTGTCGCGGCGTGCAGCAGGCTCAACAGGGCACGCAGCGACTTCTGCGAGCGCTGAGAGATTTCGCTGCCACGATAATAATGACAAAGTGGCTCTCCTGTTTTGTGAGTGTTTTAAGGGTATGGAGGAGCTTTTGGTGCGGCGCCCCGGTCATCCAGTGCAGCGTCCTATGACATCACCGCTTTTCACCACACCTGCTGGGGTCATGTCTTCCTCATCCCTGTCATCAAGCGGCAATGGGAGGCATGTGCATTCAGTAAAAACTGCCAGATCTTTCTTTCCCAACAGGGATGACCTCTTCCCTGATCTGACTGTGTCGGGCATGTGCCGCGAGAAGATATCCTTCTCCCCCTCGTCGGGAACGTCAGAACTCAAAAAGGTGGCATCAGAGTCGGATGGAAACAAGGGCAATAATAACAAACACATGCAGGCACGGTCTCCCACTCTGGGACGACCAGTAGCTTCTTCGGTTGACCAACAGACGACGTCAGAGACGTCTGCGGCACCAACGGCAGCTGCCTATGCCGATGCTCAGAGTTATGTGTACGCGTATGGCTTGTGGCAAAGCCGGAACGCGGCTCTTCTACAAATGGTGGCGGATATGCAAGAGCTGGCAAACAAGGCCCGCTACCTGCGTGATGTGCAGGGTGAGGGTATACAAGAAGGCATGAGGCAAACAACACGGTTTACCTTCTATGTGGTTTTTCCCTTTGTCTTACTGGTGAGCATTTTTTTTTTCAATGATTCTGCACTTTACAGTTCGCAGCTGCACCACCTGCGTTTGGTTGATTACGATGCGTGGCTGGCAAATAGGAAGAACCGTGGGAGGGGGGGGGCCTTGCTGGCAGTGCTGGTGGTGGTTCCGTTTTTGACAGACCCAAGCAGGGGAGGTGAGAAACTCCAAGAAAGGAAAGACTGAACACATCTCATATCACGGAGAAAAAGACCAAAAACGGATCTTGCACTCGAGAGCAGTGGAGGTGGTGGAATACGGGCTACTTGACACCGCCGCAGAGCGATGCACGAGGTGTGGCTTCCGCAATGAAGGAACGTCATCGAATACCGGAATAACAAACAAAACAGGAAGGAGAGCGAGAGAGAGGAAGCGTGCGTCGTCCATGTTTTTCTGTTTGTTTGTTTGAATAGGTTCCTTGGTGATAAGTGCATCTGTTAAGACTGCTGCACGGACCACTGCACTCGCTTCCTCGTCCCACTTCTATCGACCAACACAAAAAGGCAAAACAGCATAAAATGCATCAGACTCCTTTTTTCATGCTTTTTTTTTTTAAGCTTTTCTTTTTGCGTTGAGGGGCTGCAGTCAGACGGCTAGCGCTACTATGGAGAAATAGGGTTTCTTCCATTCCATCACCAGTCAGCACAATGCCCATCACTGGCGTGTTCCCTGACAGTCAGTGGCAGGTGCCGTCCAAAACAAAGTACTGCCAGTACCAGGACTGTGACACCTCATTCGAGAATTTAGGATCTTCAGCGGCAAAACAAACTGCTGTCGTTGCGGTATAGTGATTTGCGCTAACCGCGTTTGTAAGTGTAACTACATTTCCGGGCACTACAAGGACAAGCTGCGGTGCGTCTGTTCGCGCTGCTTCGAGGTCATTGAGTAGCGCAAGATAATAATGGCACGTGCAGCGGAAGCAAGACCGCAAATGCCGCCTCAACAGCGTCCAGAGTGGGACGTCACATATGCAACGTTGCACATCAGACGGCAGGAAACGGAGACACGGGTCCTCGAAACGATCTGCCATCTTCATAAACATCTTAAGGAGGAACGCAGGAAAACTCATTATGCTCCAGCAATGCCACAACGTGTCATGGAATAAGCAGCATGTCAAAAAAGAGGACAACATTCAAACTTTTTCAGAGCCATGCGCCCACGATGAGAAGAGGAATGAGACACAAGGAATAAACTCATCATTCAACAAGGCTCAAAATCAAAGCAGCGCAAATCGCCCTATCACCAAAAGCGACGACGCAGACAACAAGAAAGATATTGATCATAAAAGCGAAAACCGCAAAAATCAATGATCAAAGTTAAGTCGAAACAATGAAATCACAAGCACTCTAAAACATAAAAAATCCAGTGTTACAATCATACGTTGATCAATTAGCACGCGAGTGTGATTGCGTGCGGGACGAGGTGCTGGAGGCCCGTGCGATGGAGGCTAGGGAAGTGGCGGCGGAGTGTTGGACTTATGCTGAGTGTGTGCATAGTAGCCCATTGGAGTTGCTAGCTGCGCGTTGTGTTGGTGATGTGTTTTGTGATGCGTTGGAAGTTTCTGTGGGCTTTAGTTCTCTTAATGTGTGTGAAAAGAAGTTGAGGGAACGAATGACATTGTGGCGGTTGAAGAAGAAACTTCTTGCTCTGGCGCGTGAGCTTTGTACAAGATATGAGGAGTTTAATGAACGTGAGCGTATGTTGGGGCTGGGCGTTGGTTTGTGTGAGGTGGAGTGTAAGCCGTCTCCGTCGTCTGATGTTATTGTATGTGATAATTCAGTTTGCCACACACCAGTGTAAGAGAATTGGTGAAGGAACGTTCAGAGTCTTTGGCGTTTGACTCAACGCAGTTGGAGCTTCTTCGTGCAACGGAGGCGCATAGGGATTTGCTTCTTCAGCATGTTCTAAAGGAGGCCGGCGCGGTCGATGCTGGGGATGTGCGAGGGCTTGAGTTTTTGAGTGGTGAAAGGTGTTTTGAGAAAACGCTTAACATATCTTGCGAGCTTGAGTTTATGCTTTTTGGTAACCAACACCAGTCTTGGGTGGGCCCTTGTGTCGTTTAATTTTTTCACTTTACCCCGGTGGGGGAGGGGTTTTCTGTCAACAAGGTTTTTAAGCATTTTGTCGGCATTGAAAAGGCCATGAAGACGCTTTCGTAATGTTTTTTATTTGTCTGTTTATAAATGACTGTTGTGGGTGAAGCGTTGAGTGTCGTGCGCTGTAAATATTTGTATCGTATTGTTATTATTAGTTGTTTATGTGTGCTGCACGTCCATGTGGTTTGAGGCGGAATGAATGTGTCGTCGAACCTGTGAGCCGGCACGTTTTTTATTTTATTTTTGGTTGATTTTTTTTGGCGACTGCGCCTTTTTGTTATCGTTTATTATTGACTATTTTTCCCTCTTTATTATTTTTTAATTTTTCCTTTTTTTTTTCAGTTTTGGTTTGTTTTTATCTTTGTGGTGCAGGGCGTTTCTGGGTATCGTTTGGGTGTGGCGGATGACGGAGGCTGACACATGCTTTCCCGGGACTTACCTGACGTTACGGCCGGTGCAGCGTGGTATGATAGTGGGTTGGAGGCTGGAAGTGTGAACATGGGGGAAGAAAACGGAGAGGACGGCGACGACGTCGCGGCACTACTGCAGCGTGCGCGGCGTCTTGTCGAGAATGCACATCCTTCGGAATCGGCGTCGTTGGAGGTGTTTCCTTGCGCGGGAAACTGCAGGGCGTGGGGGAAGCAGCAACAAGCCGGTGAGGAACGGTGGAAGCGGCTTCGTTATCTTGAGTGGCTGATGCAATTCCTTGTGCGCCAGGAGGGTGTGAGGAAGGTGTTGCAGCATCATGCTGCGGAATCGTGGCAGCTGGCGCAGGTGCCAGCAACAGGACCCACTGAAGCATTTAACGAGGCTTTAGCTTCCGCGAGAGGTGGCGTCGACACAGGGGAGACCACAGGGTCTCGCAGCAGCTGCATCGACTCGGTGACAGTCACTTATCTGGAGACGAACAGGTTACATGGCCCGTGCAGTGAGGCGGTGCCGCACTTTGAGTCCCCACAAACACTCATGCCTAATGAAGGTGTACATGCCCTTGAAGCACATGCCAACCACGCGGAAAATAACATATTAAGGGCAGTTGCATCTGCGTGTGACGATGCGCAGGAGGTCATTGGGACAACATCTGATGAGATAGACTTTGCTCAACAACCCGAACTACAGGAAAAGAAGAAGGAATGGCGTTTTTTCCGCACGTGGTACCCGCCGGAACTTTCTCTATTGGCTAATGTACCTCAGTCACACGGTACTGAGGCCTCTCCTACACCGCATATTTTGTGTCTCTCGACCGTCGTGCACGAGAAACCACGTGGAATGAGGGCAAAGGAGGAGGCACTTGTGGCGCAGGGTCACTACTGTAAGAGCTGTCTTGGTCCGCTAAAGAAATCTTACTTTCCTATTCCTTCATGGAAGGCGGCGAGGTTTTGTCACTACATGGGTATGTATTACTGCCACAATTGCCATTCCAGACGAAAAAGTGTTATACCAGCACGCATTCTGCACTTCTGGGATACAAGATGCTTTTCTGTGTGCAACGATGCTTTTGGCTTCTTGGAACTTCAGACGGAGCGACCCTTGTACTGTGTGTCTGCGGTGAATCCGAGATTGTACGAGCATTCTGTCCTGCTCAATGAGTTGCGGTACTTACGGATACAAGTCATGGCACTGCGGGAAGTGGGTGTGCAATGTTCCGTGTTTCGCAGGCTTTTTTACCGCGAAGATGGGACAAAGAAGTCCACAACAGGTGACCACTCACAGAAGTCTTCCTCGTTGCTGTCAGACACTATGGTGGGCAAGTTCGAAATGGGGTGTTTTGTCCCGCGAGAGAAGCGCTACCTGATGGAAGACAGTGAGGTCTGGTCCTTGGATGACCTTTTGGAGGTTCACCGCTGTTGCTCAGGTGGGCTCAACCACGATGACGCGTCGTGGGACGTTCCGCTGCAGGTGCGAGCGGGTGGTCACGTTCACCCCGTGATGGACTGCAGAGTATTTATGTATCTTCGGCGGCTGCGAATGCAGATGACGAGCCACATCTTTCGACGGCGCTGTGACGTATGCTTACGAAATAGCCTTGATATTTGTCGGTGGTGCTGCCCTTCTGGGATGCTGGATGTGTTTAGACGGTATCGAATGCAGGGGGTATTGCATCACCAACAAGGCGTTGAAGGCTCTCCCACATTGTGCCCTGTATTTCCTCCACCCCCTGTGGATCAAGCTACGTCTTTACATGAGCATGCCGAGCTCTTCCTATTTGTGGTGCACTCTTTTGACTTGCTTCACGTTCGCAGTTGCCCCCAATGCGGGGCTTGCTACCACAAGCAATGCTTTGAACTAATGCAGTGCGGGTTGGCAGGTGGTATGGGATGTCTTCGTTGCCGAGGAAGTAGTGATATCACTGCGTTCGCGAATGTTTCTGAACATCTTTTATCCGTCTACAAAGGGCAGCTCCAACCCGAATGCCTTCGGGAAGGAGAACCTATGTAATGGTATTTGATGTACTTCTGCTTACGATTTTTTTGCTTTTTGTTTTTTGTTTTTTTGCTTGTATGCGTGTGTGTGCACCTAACTATGGAGGAAACGACATTGCGATGGGGCGAAGAACGAATACCACTAATAATAATGGAGAATGACTCAGGCGGGGCTCTGAATTCTGTTCTTATCTGTTATTTTGACTCGTGTGTGCTTTTCCTCTGTTTTTATGGTTATTGGTGTACACATGCTCGTTGCGTCTTTCTCCGCTGTATGACGTTATCTCTGTTTTGGTGGTGGTGAAGGAGGCACAGAGAAGGAAACGAGGGTGACAAAATATGGAGAATAACACGAGTAGGAGTTTGTTGGAGAAAGAAAACAATGACGCACAAGGGAACTTCGCCTATCTGCTTGCACGCATCATTAGCTCCGAGGAGCGTGAGGCACTCCGTGAAAAACACATCGGGGTCATCTGCTGCCCCTTGTGTCACCGGGGCCAGGAGCGTCGATCAAGCACGTCGTCGGAGGCGAGCGACAAGTTGTTTATGGACAAACCTCATGCCGCTTTTGACGTCAACTTGGAGAGCATCGGGGTGGAGAGAGGAGCTCAACCCCGCACGGACATTTTATGGACGCTGGTAAAGAAGACGGAACATCTGGAGGAGCAGTTGGCCCGTGAGACACAGAGACACGCCACGTTTCAACAGAGCTTGGACCGGCTTCAACAACAGCTTAAGGAGCTGAAGGAGGAGCCTCATTCTCAACACCAACGCTTTGATGCAGTCGACAATACAATACTTGAGATTAATCTGGATGCTTTGGTTCGCCACATCCGCCCCTTTGTTGATTTGCTTGTGTCGGAGTGGAGCGAGAATATCCTCTCCAAGGTAAATACCATGCTGGGGGATTCGCGAAGGGTGAAAGATGGAGAAATTGTACTCAAACCGCCCTTCCAAGCTTCTCCATTGAGTTTGCTTAATCCGCAGCGAGCGGCGTCACTCTTTGACGGCCAAAGCCACCATAACAATGGCAATAACGACCACGGTGAAAATGATGGTAATTCTAATGATGATGCCATCACGGCAACCGTTCCACCGAAGCGTTGCTGCACCGCATTTAGGAATTTTTCCCCCTTTTTGAACCACGCTGACAAACTTGTCTTGCCGAGAAAAAATAATGTCATTGCCAACACTTCGCCTGATACCCAGTTACTCCCATCGGTACGCCACAGTAGCATACCCTCGATGCACTCCGAGGGCATTCTTTTGAAGCGATCTGGCAACGCGCTACGCTCCGGCGTGGTAGGTGGTAGGGGGAATGTCTTTAACTCACCAGTGGGGGGAAGTAATGTGAGTTTCTTGGGCGTGCAGGACTTTCCGGGCTGTAGTTCCTTTCGGAAAAATTGTACGTTTCAGCGTTTGGCTCATTTGGACTGCCTGTCACCTATTAAGTCTGGAAATGTTGATGATACCAAAACAGAGGGATGCTATTGCCCATCCGTAAAAGTTCCATCCCATTTTCTCTTACGTGAGATCGGGGAAAATTTCAATGACCCAATCAACCAGCCGTGCGCTGAGAGTGAAAACCTTGTCGGGGCGGGTGGTGCTACAGACGATCAGCAAACCAACTTACATGGGGGTGCAACTGACAGGAAGCGTTGGCTGCCCCCTCCGCTTGAAAAGGATGAACTTATATTTACGCAGAATGAAATGTTGAGACAGCAGCTGCAATAGTTGGAGGTTCAGTTGGTGCAAGATGCGATTGACGCGGCAAATGCGGCGAACAGTAACTCTCGTGTTTCCATATTTGCGCTGACTGCAGGCTTGTCGCTTGAGGCAGTGGAACCGCTTGCAACACTCTCGGAAGCACTGTCCCCGCCGTCTTTGCCGTTGTCTAAATCATCACTGCTCTCATCGGATGCATCACCCAAAGTGAACGGTAGTTAAAATGATGGGCCTGCTGCTATCTTTAATGTATCATTATTTATTTATTTATTTATTGTTGTTGCTATCGTTATTCTTGAAATTCCTTTTTTTTTGTGTGTGTGTGCGTGTATGTGTGTCTAACTCCTTTTATTTTGTTATTTTTTACTTTCCGTTGTAGCTTCCTTTTTTTGGAGCGGTTTTCATCTGTCTGTACATGCGCACGGTGAGAGCCAATCTGGCCGGGTGTGGCTTATTGTAAGGAGCAGGTTAATTCTCCCACTTGTGTCCCTGCAGTGGAGGCGTGAGAAGGTTGGTGTGGCGTTTGCTATGCTTTTTGCTTTGCGCAATGATGCGTCAGCAGCCACGAGTTGCTGCGGCTACTTGTGCGGGATGGGACCCTGACACGAGATCTGCACTGCCACCTCGGGCGAGACGCCGTCCGTTGATGGACGTGGTTGCCCTAAACATATTTCCCATATGATTTTTTTTTCCTACCCTCCCGCTAACTTATTATTATATTGGCGGTTTTCTTAATTTTTTTTTTTATTGTTCCTGCGCTCAGATTTTGAGACTATGCTTTTCTGCTTGGAGCGACTCCTCTTGTCGGGGGTGCCGTTTTGTGTGTGTGCGTGTGCATGTGTGTGATCACGTCTATTTTGTGGTGCTATTTGTCTTATTTTGCTTCATGAGGAAGTTTGGTCCCGTTGAGTCTCAGTGCTTGGGCGACCCTGCAGCCGTTCCCATCATGCACCTCTTTGCTCCAAGATATTTCCGTATGTGATAAACGGTTTAGTTTTTTTTTCTTGTTGGTTGTTTTTGTTCTCATCCTTTGGTTCTACTGTGCGCCGCCTCGGCCGTTTCTCTTCTAGACGGGGTGCCGTCGCGTGCCATTTTTTTTTTCGTTGTTCTGTTTCCTTCCCTTGCGGGGTGGGTCGCGGCCATGCCACGCATATGCACTGCTTCTCTTGCAAGACCTTGAAGGATCAAAAGGTGGAAGGCGCAGATTTTAGAAGGGACGGAATCGATGGATTACTATCAGAGTCTTGAACTCTCACAAGATTCGACGGCTGAGCAAATCCGCAGGAATTACCACCGTTTGGCGTTACGGTTCCATCCTGACAGGGTGGGAGCTGAGGGGGCGGAGAAGTTCAAAGAAATACAGTCGGCGTACGAGGTGCTCTCAAATCCTCGAAAGAGGGAAATATACGACAAGTTTGGTGCCGCTGCTCTCGATAGCCCTTTTGCGGATGCGCTGATTATTCGACACGGAGGGTTTGTGATCTTTTGCTTTATATCAGTTATGATATTTATATTGGCCTCGATGGTTGTTATTTTTACTGCCTTTATTGTCTCATATGTTGACGGTGGACTGGCGGCGCGTGACGTTAATACGGTGAACGACCACAGCCGAAGCTACTGGAATTATATAAAGGTATTTGCACCGCTATTCATCGTTGACATAATTATTGGGATTCCAACGTTAGTTGGCCTTATTGTGGCGATTGCCAGTTTTCGGATAGATGCTTTCCTATGGATGCTGATCGTCTTGTGTCTCATTCTAGTTAGTATTTTTGTGCCTGTGGCCAAAAACGCAAACGACATGACATCGTTGCGTGGTGGCAATGCATTTTATGTGTGGCGTCGCTGGCTTGCACCACTGTACATTGCGATGGCATTGCACATTATCCTCTGCTTCACTGCAAAGCTCCCGACGAGAAAGATGTATGAAGACCTAAAAGCAAAAGGAACTGAGAAGTTGTGGGGATACCTTAAGTTTTCCTTTGTCTTGGCAATCTTGCGTGGCTTGTCCCTTGTGGCATTCAGCGCTCTTATCGCTTGCCGTGCTGACGAGGTCATCACGACAAATTACTTTGTGGTTTTGGCCATGCCATTCTACGCCTTTGGGGCCCTGGCTCTTATTGAAGCGGTGGGGTACCAAATTGTCATTCAGCGGACGCAAAAAAAGTTGCAATCCAGTTGCTGTGCCTACGTCGGGCTGACTTTTTTTGCGGCTGTTGTTGCTATTGCGCTTGTCTCGATTTCCTTGGTAGCCAAGCGGCTAAACGACTTGGACAGTGTCCGTAACGGGGGTACGGGAAAGGTACTTTCACTGACTTTGGCCCTCATTCCTGTGTATATTCTCCTTGCCTTCGCCTTCCTTATGGTGTTGTTTCTTTTGTGCGTCATGTGTGGTTTACAGGATCCCCAGTGCGCCGGGTGTTACTACCCTCCCCACAGTAAAGAGGAGGGGGAGGAGCGTGAGGGGCACCAAGAGAGTGAAGCGGTTTCCGGTGATGAACACGAGCGTAGTCGTGGAAATGAAGCGTGTGAACAGGCGGGCAGAAAAGATGGCTGTCGAAATGACTCTGGAGATGGCAATGTGCAGCAGGGAGGTCATAATACGCCAGTGGGCACCAATGACCAGAGTCTCTTGCCTTCTTTCCCTCAGAAGAGGCTCTCGGACGTTGACTAAATCTCCTCTCCCTGCATGGAAATTAGAGAAGGATGTAGAGGATGCAACAGCCGTTGTTTAATTTTTTTTTTTGGGCGGAGACATGGAAGAAAACTGAGGAATTCATATTGCAGAACTTTTTTTTTTGTTTGTTTCCGCGTTGTTCTCTTTTCGTTAGTAATGATTGCGCGTCAAAGATGCGGTGTTGTGACTCCAGTTTATTTTTGAACTTCAACAACGATATGAAAGAAGAAAAATATAAAAATAATAATGTGTGAACCGTTGCGGCCAAATACATGGGAAGAATATTTGTTTGACGTGTGGGTGGCCCTCTTTCTGCGTTACCTTCTCTGCTGTTGTGTTTGTTGTTGCGAACGAATTACCACATTGGAAGACAGCGCGGGTACAGTTCTTTGGCTTGTTCCTCCCGCCATGGTCTCCTACTAATTCACTCAACACGGAAGAATCTGGTGGTTATGGGGCTTTAACGAATGCCAGTTTGCTGGTTTTTAACGTTGTCCTCTTTGTCAAGTCTTTCGAGTTCAATTGTGTGTGTGTGGGGGGGTGGGGGTAGAGAGAGAGTGTAATGTCACTCTACGCTTCCGCATGGTATGCAGGTAATATTGACCCAAACGGTCATCATCCCTTTATTGTGTACTCCCTCGTTTGGGGAGTGTGATTGAAAAGGCTCAACTAGGCGCATATTGATGATACCTTTTTTTTTGCTTTTTTTTTTGAAAAAATATTATTGTTCTCTCCTGCTTCCTTTATTTTCACTATTGCTTTTGCTACCACTGAGTGTTCACTCAACACATTTTGTCTTATTATTTGAATTTGCGTGCACGTGTCTGTAACCCCCCCCCCCCTCCCACACTTTTTTTTTTTTTAAATTGCTTTCCATCTCTCGCTCTTTCTTGCGTACAAATCAATGCGAAACCATCTTGTATACATTGCACATATGCATTGCACAAGTGTGTAGGGGCCCATACGCAAAGGAAGCACCTGGGCGCGGTGGTGAGGAGGAAGTTCATAAAGCGTATAAACAGCTGGAGGAATACGCAGCAAAAAGAGGGGAGAACGAACGGCGGTACGCGATGGAACAGGAGGGGGATAAGAATAAAGATGATAGCACCGGTCACATTTTACCTGAGGCAACACAGTATAGCGTCGTCTCTCTTGAAAGCATCGAACATCACTATGTGGAGGTCTTGAGGGAGCTCTCTATGGAACCACAGCTTGAGGCGTTTAAGGATGAGTACGAAAAGATCCATCGTCTACTGCGCAAGAGCAACGAGGGCGAGAAGCGATTGTTGGAAAAGATCAAGGAATTGCAAGTGGATCTTGAAGTTCATGGTACCAAGGTGGAGGCCGCGTTAAAACTGTCGCAAGAGGATGAAGAAGTCATTGTGACGTTGCGCAAGGAAATTGAGAAGGCATGGGCTCTTACCGATAGTGCTCACACCCGTGAGAAGGAGGGCCGTGAACACATCCAACAACTACGCAAACAGGTGGCAGAGCTGGATGCGCTGGTTGAAAAGGTCACGCGCAACACTTCGGGCCAAGCGACATACCTGCATGAGCTCATCGTCTCCAAGAAACAACTTGAAGGCGAGCGTGCCGTTGCACATTCAAAGGTGTCTGAGCTTCTGGACGAACGGGAAACGATGCGAAAGAACTTTGAAAGGGCACAGAATGAGAATAACAGTGTGCGAGAAAAGCTTGAGACCAGTCTATCCAACTACCAAACACTCCTTGAGGGCCTTTCCGAAATTCGACGGGGGCGTGAAAGCCTTGAGCAGCAGGTGCGAGAGTGCCGCTCCACCTCAGACCAGCAGATGATAAAGTTGGAGGATCTAAAGAGCGCCGCAGAGGCGCTCTCCGCCGAGGAGAGTCGTCTGAAGGTTCTTGCTGCAGGGGAGCGCGACGCCGTGGCGCGAGTAGCAAAGCAGCTGGAAGAGCAGCAGCGTCGATTTAAGACGGAAGCGGATCGACTTGCCCTCGTGGAGGCGCAGAATGCGGAGGTGAAGTCGGAGATCCCCAGGCTGAAGGTGACCTTGAAGGAGCGGCATGCGGAGGTCACGCGTCTCGCCACAACCCTACGGAAGGTGCGCAAAAGTGCTGAACACCAGCAGGTGAATATGCGTAAGCTGCTGCAGACACGAGAGGAGCTTGTTCAAAAGACGGGTAAGCTTCATGACACGATCGAGGAGCGACTGACTGTGCTGGAGATGGAGGAGAGGGAGTTGCACACGGAGGAGGCGCGTCTCAAAAAGATGTTTCCTGAGAAGACGGAGTTGATTACGAACAACTCTCGCACCGAGAATGAACGGCTGGCGATGGAAGGAAACAGGGTGGGAGAGGAAGGAAAACGGCACAACTTGGCGCAACAACTGGACCAGCTATTGCGCGAAAATGAGCTGCTGCGCAAGAGCATCTTTGAGCTGGAGCAAAGTCAAGAAAAAATTATTGAGCATGGTCAGCAGATGGCGCTGCAGTACCACCAAACACTGGAGCAGACAAGGAAATTTCGCGATAAGGCTCGTGTATTGCAGCAGCAACTCGCGGATAATGAGAAGCGGGGTAAAGTTCAGCAGGATTTGCTAGACCGCGTCTCGGCAGACCGGGCACGAACGGAAAAGCAACTTAAAGAGGGCGAGGTGGAGTGGGCTACGCTTAGGGAGCGGCACGTCACGAATGACGAGGAGATCCAGCTGCTTAAGATGCAGCTCATTGCAAAGGAAGGAACGCTGTGTCGTCTCCATATGGTTCGTCAGCAGCTGCAACGGGACATCTCCAACGCTGAACAACGGGCAAGTCACTTAAAGGACGATGGACTTAATGCCCACGCACGCCGTGAGATGCTGGAGGCTGAGGCGCAAAAACTCACACATCTCATTGCGGAGTGTGACGCGGAGAAAAGCAAGCATCAGTCCAAATTTGCGGATCTTGTCAATGAGCGCAACGTCCTTGCCACACAGTTGATCCACCGCAATGAGGAACTTCGGCTTCTTTACAACAAGATTCGCCTTCAAGAATGCAGTCTTGAAAAGGGTGCTAGTGAATACAATCGCCAAGTCCGGAATGTCGAATCCACCCGAGATGAACTCACGGAGCTACGCTTACGTTGTCGTCTCGAGCTCGTGCGTCTTCACTACTCTGAAAAGCTCCAGCGTCGGAAACAGAATGTAGAACGAGAATTGTTTACTGAGCAGCAACGCTATCGGGCCCTTGTGGATGAACTCCAACGCCCTGTTCATGTGCATCGTTGGCGGCGACTGGAGAGCGATGCCCCAGAGGTGCTCGATGGCATTTACAAGGCTCAAGCTATTGAGCGCCAAATTTTGCAGAAACATGACATGCTTGCTGAGAAAACAGAGCTGCTGGCTAAACGTACCGCAGAGTATGACGCCATTCGGCGCAAGCTTGTTTCTCTGCCAGGCCCGGAGTTAGCTGAAGACTTGAGTCTCTATAACGAGAATTTAGAGCGACGTACTGAACAGATTGGGGGAATGAACTCGGAGCTTCGGGAGGTGGAGCAGCACGCGGATGTCCTCACAGAGGAGGTGCGGCAGCTTTCCCTGGAGCTGGGTGATGTAAAGCGGCGCTACTTTGGCGCAAAACACAAGAATGATCTGTTGCGTCGGGAACAGGTTGTGTTTCGCTCAACGTGGGGGGAATCTTCAGCAGTTGCGAATGTGGCTCTTGCTGCAGCTTCAGCACGTCAAGAGCAGCAACGGCCTGGCAGAAGTAGTGGGGAAGGTGCCTGCAACGATAATAGCAACCAACAGGAAGCGTGGGTACAACGCTCTGCCGGGGCACGACGCCCTTGTCTGTGGTACACGCGGACGCAGATGCGTAGGGAGCGCATGCGGCAGGAGGCTCGCCTTGTTCAGGCGCTTTCCACAGGTGCACCTGCCCCCAATTACCCACTTCAGTTTCGTTCGCACCAAAGGCAGTTTGTTGGTGGTGGTTATGCACTTACGCAGTGAAGCGAGGCGTGCGCGTTTAGCATGACATATGTACAGAAAGTGGGAAGTTACCCAGGAGAGAGTAGTAGAAAATGAAAGAGAAGTGTGAAAAGGGGAAGGAGGCGCTGAGAAGTAAAAGTGGAAAAACAACACAAAACAACGGCATACTCCTTTCTCATTATGTGTATATACTGAGAGGCGACATGCTATGTGTCTCAGAGTCTCATCCTCTTGCTGTGCACGTTGGATTCGGAAAGGAGTTGTTGAAGTTTGTGTTTTTTTTTGTTGTTGTTGCTTGATGCTATAAGCTTGTGGAAGGAATAGAGAGGTAATGCGTCTTTCTAACGAAAAGGAAGCGCGTGTCTTTTCCAGTCATGTTAGACTAATGGACACTCAAGCTACTTTGCCGCCGTTTTCTCTCTGCTGTTATTTTGAATTTTGTTTGGAGTGAAGTGCAGACATGCAATGATCTGCAGCAGAGGGGGGGGGGGGAATTCACACGCGGCGGCCGCCATGATGAATATGACCTTTCTCACCTTCTCAAGCCACTGGAGCTCGTTGCCGTCGGTCCGGCAGCGCTGAGAGTCTGTGCACTGTTCCCACTGCCCGGAGACGCAAAGCAAGCTGTCGATCCCCCCAGTTCTGACGGCCTCGTTCTATTTTGCTCTGAATGAGTATGGGGGACAACCGAAGTTAGTGAGGAGGCCACACAGATGACACGGTGGGCGCATGGGCGAAGATGGATTCTGTTTCTTGTTGCACAGAGCACATCGTCATGGTATTGCGTTGGAGGTGCCTCGTGGGTATTTTCTCCGGGCTGCGATGAAATGTATGGGGACGGGCCTTGGGTGTGGGCCACAATTAGGAAGCTACAACCCTGAATTTTTGTGCCCTACGACCGGAGTGTCCCCTTGCACCTCTGAACCTCCTGAATCCTGATACTAATAATAGCCAAAAACGCCGCCTGGATTGCGTGGGGCGTTGGCTTGAGACACCTGCTACTTGTTTGTATGATGAGACAAACAAGGCGAGAGTGCAGTACAGTTTGTGAGAGGTCTACTCATTTGACGTTGCAACGCTTTTGAGGTGGTTTTCTTCTGTCATTTTTGACGTATCTCCGCCAACTTTGCTCCCAATGTGTTTTGTTTGCGTTTTATTTTATTTTTGCTTTTTTGTCTGCATTGGCTTTCCCAAGCAGGACTAGGCGATGCAGAAGGTCCTTGGAGGGGCCGCTGTGGCTGCTGTTTCTGGCGGTGGCAGTGGTGCTATTCGTCATAGCACGAACAGTGATGTCGCTGCCACATTCGGGGTGTTTCAGAATGTGCACGTAAATCCCTTTCCTGTGCGCGCGGCGATAGACATTGGGACGGGCGGTATGATCTCCATGACGGTTGGACGCGTTGACGCGGCACACAACGCCGTGCGTGACTTTATTTACCAGACGCAGCTGCCGCTGCACCTCGTGTCTGCAAACACTGACTCCGCCTTGGGTGCTTCTGTGCATGCCTCTTATTCGTTTGGAACACCTCCCGCGTCTTTTGTTCTCAGCGAGACAACACGTACCGACATTCGAAATAAAATGCGCATGCTACACGGGGCATTGCGTCGTGACCAGTACGATGGTGTTAGTGAACGGACTGCTGTAATCTCGTGGCCGCTGTGCCACGCCACAGATGTCATGTCTCTGGCCGAAGAGCTGACTCGGGAATTTAAGGTGGACGTTCGCGTATTGGGGAATACGTTTCAGGTGGACACTTTAAGCTACAACACGGAACCCGCATTGGGAGCCGAGAGAGCGACGAATCCTCTGAGAAAAGCGGCAAAGGATCGTGCTATTCAAGTGAAGCAGAGCAACGGCGGGGATGATAGTTTGCAATTACTTATGCAGCAGATAGTTCTTCGGCGGGAGAAGCGACGTGGACGACGCTGCAGCACGGCGGACGAGGATAGCCGCCATTTGAATGCCGCTGCGGTCAGCGCAGTACCGCCAAAGCGGCAACTAGAGCAGCTGGCTTTTCTTGCGCATGCCGCCGTTAGCAAGTGCGTTGCGCCACAACGCATGCTTGTTCTCGCGGAGGACCGCCATAGGGGACTTTGTATTCTAGGCGCTGATACAGGCGAGACGGATGAGATGGACGAGGACAGTACAAATGCCCTGGTTTTACACACTGCAGCGGAGTCAAGTGGTGTGCTGTTACATTCTTTGCCCGTTGATATCCCTACGGCCCAGCGTCTGTTGCTTACGGCGGTGCAGCATCGTGCAGAAGGGCCTGCAGGTTCCGAGGAACGACGCAGCCCCAACCCTGTGCTTCGTGAAGAGCTTAGACACCTGCGCCACCTACTGGAGGAGATGATACGCCCAACGTTACCCGCATGGGTACATCACAAATCTCGCGCTGGTGGTCTCATCTGTGGATCGGGTTTCAACGGTAGTGTGCTTAACCTCGCTGCCCGGGTGGCACAACGGACAAATGTCACTCGAGAACACCTTGACACGCACGCGGAGATGCATTACTGTGGTCTTACAGATGTGCTACTGGCGGTAAACTATCCCGACCCAACGACCGTATTACCAAGTGCTGCCATTGCCAGTGCGCTGATGCGCGCACTGGATACGAACCGCTTTGAGTATTTACCGGAGGTGAGTATTGCTGCCGCATTGTTAGTTCAGCCCTCGCTATGGATGTATGACCGACGTGAGAAGGTGCGGGCGACGCTGCAGAAGAAGAAATTTTTTAGTGGCTGTGTTGGGCAACGCACGTTCCGTCGGCCACACGCTCGCGAAAACCCTGCGGCGCCTCCAGAGTCATCATGGCAACTCAATCAATCGTGGAATCCGTTGTCGTACGGAAACAGCACAAGGGGAACATAATTGGTGAGCCAGAGGCGGGTCGAGGAGGGACTGAAGCGTACATGGTTGATTCAGAGAACAGGAAGGGGAATAATAAGCGAAGCGACCGAAATTCAAGATTGTCCTGTGCGAGTTGTATCGATTTCTGGATTTGCCACTATGTTCCGCGTCTTCCCCCACCGTCTTGACTCTGATTTGAAGAGTAATGGCTGTATTTGCTTCTCCTTCACTCTTGTTTTGTTGCTGTTGTTTTTTGAAGTTTGCTTGCTCTCGTTTTTGTACCACGTGACGTTGGTGGAGAGAGGGAGAGAGGGAGAGTGAGAGAGAACCCATGTCCTTCGCTCTGATTGGGGGGCCCCTGCTGGTGGTGGTGGTGGTGCTACTTTTGCTGGGTTGTGTGAGCGCCCTCATTTACCGCCGACTCACGGTAACCGTTGATGAGGCCGCGCGCGGGGTAACACAGGGGTCAGTGGCCCGTAAACGCAGCAACGTTGTCACGGGAGATGATGAGGACGAGGGCAAGGTGAACGTGCGCGACGGACAGCCAGGTGTGCAAGGGGTCGCCGCGTTGTTGCGCCGCCGCCACGCGCAACAGGCGGAGCGACGCAGTGACGGTGGCCCGGAGGAGGAGGCAACTGCACCGCTCCCAAAGCTCACGCGGCTGCAGAAGAAGAAGCAGGAAAAAGAACGTGAGCGGGAGGAGCGGCGCCAGGCACAGGAAGCGGAGGAGGGCAATCGACGCACCAGGCAGGAGGCGGAGAGACAGCGACAAGAGGACCGCGAGCGCGATGAAGAAAGGCGGCTTATTGCTGAAGAGAAGGCGCTTCAGGATCTACGAGATGAGAAGAAGCGACAAGATGATGAGGAGTACGCCAAGTGGGTGGGCGCCATCGGGTTGGAGGAGCGTGGCGAGATCGGTGATGAGGAGCAGCAGCGGCGGGATACACTCATTGCGTTCTTGAGGGGGCGGGCAATGGAGGTGGACGCACGTGAGGGGAAGCAGCAAAATCAAAAGGAAGGGGTTGCACCATCCGCCCCCACGACAGCCGTGGGAGCAAAGGACGAATTGGCGAGAAACATTTTGGTGCTTAGCGACGTGGCTCGCGAGTACGGCGTCACAGTGGAAGTTTTGGTAAAACTCATTGAGACGTTGCTGGGGGACGGAGCCATCAGCGGGGTCTTTGATGATCGGGGAAAATTTATCTTCGTGGCCGAAGCGCATTACCTTAAGCTGGCTCTCTTCATTCAGCAGCGCGGACGCGTGTCTGTGAAGGAGCTTGTTAGGGAATGCAACCGAGTGATTCTATCATGATTGCGAGGCAGGAGGTTCGCACGTATTTGCTGCCTCCCTATTCCCAACTGTTTTATTACGTTTCTTAATTCATGATTGCTTTTTTCCCAACGTCGAGTGTTTCTTGGAATAGTGAAGGTACACCTCTCTCTCCCTTTTGCTCTATTGCTTTGTTTTGCCCTGGATTTTTTTTTTTCTTTGCTGCTCCTGCGCTTTAGTTGGCGGGAATCTTCTCTCGTTGTGGCCCGGCGCTTGTGGCGTTGTCCACTCGACAGCGGCGATAATCGTAACGAAGGACCACAAGTCTGCGCTGCGTGCCCCCGCGCATACGCTGTCTGTCATGACCACTACTGACCAAAGTGAGTTGGGGAGCATGCGAGGGAAAAAGGGTGTTGCAACCACCGTTGATGTCACTGCCTGCCAGACGCTCAAAAACGAAAAACACGCTCAGGGTGGGGCAGAGTTGTATACGACGCAGAACCCAGCGGCTTGCACGGATAAAACATCTGGAGTACCAATTTGCAAATGCGTGACGACTGAAGAGAAGGTGCCTACTGGGCCAGGTTCTCGTGATGGCGCACTTTTACGTACGCCCAGTAACAAGAAGGAATATAATTTGAAAACGCGGGCATCGTTGTCCAAACAGGCGGGATTACCAGAGCCCTTTGAAAATAATGATCGTTCACATTTGTTGCCCAAAAATGTGCGAAGGGGAGAGGCGGCATCTGTGCAGCAACTGCCGCCGCCACGGCAACCTGCAAAAAAGGCGACAACCTGCAAGAAATTTATCGATGCTGATAGTAAACAAACTGGTTTTTATCAAAGGAAAGATATTCAGCGAGAGTCTTTTGGTAGACAGAAGAAAACCACTGAAGAAACTACGCCGCCTTATGAAGGAAGTTACCGTATTCCCCATAAGGTGGCGGCTCAGCGTGTTTTATTCCCTTTGGATGCTCCACATACTGCGATGAACAATAACCTGGAGCAAAGACCTATTGGCAACGGCCGCAGTCATTCAAATAATTCTCTGCGGCATGACTCCGGACACACCACACGGTGTGTTGCGGCGGCCGACAACAATACGCTTGTAAATAAATTGTTGAACTCAAAGAAACACTTGCAAAGTGAGTTTCCAATTTCTATGGGCAACGAACAACAGGGCATAAACAGTTATGGGGCTTTAAGCGAACCTTGTGAATCAGGTGACTTGCAGCTCAACGTCAAGTTACCCAGTCCCATGTTGGTGTCACTCCTTGGGGCAGGAGGATGTCGCCGGCGGAAACGTATAAAAGTGGTGAGTTGTTATATTCTTGGCCCTCTCCTTGGGGAAGGCGTGTTTGGGGTCGTCCGTGATGCCATTGATACCTCCGCTAATGGTGTCTTTCCACCATGTTTTCAGCGCGTGGCAATCAAAAGCTACAAGTATCGCAGATCATCTGCGCCAATGTTGGTTCCCACGTTTGACCCTGTGGTGGGCTCCTGCTCCGCCGCAGCTTCTCCACTAAGGGTTGGGAATTTTACCATTTCCGAAGCTCAAAAACGTGAAGATTTAAAGATGCGTCGACTGCTAGAAAGTGAGGCTTGTAATCTACAACGATTCCATTGCCCCAATATTATTCGCAGCAAAGACATTTTTACACGGGATGGAAAAGACTTTGTCGTTCTCCCCATTGCCGTTTGCAACTTGGATCAACTGGTGAAGGAAACCGTTCGATATGGGTTTCGCCACGGACAAGGTGTGTACAGTCCGAATAACTCCGCCCCTGTTTCCCAACAAGAACGGAGAAATAGTCCTTTGGGTAAAAGCTTCGAGTCCGACATGACATTTGACGTTGCGTGCGCAAGTCACATGAGCCTAGATGAAAATGAGGTGAACCTACTGAGTTCTACGATGAATGAAACCGCTGCTCCTTTATTCTCCGCTGAGTTCATACGGAGCATCATGTACCAGCTGCTAAACGGAGTTGCGTACCTGCATAACCAAGGCCTCGCCCATAATGACTTAAAACCGAAGAATATTCTTATTTTTGCCAACGGAGAGTTAAAAATTTCCGATCTTGCCGGCGTTTTCGAGGAGTACAATGATCATGGCACCCCAATGTATGTTTCTCCGGAGATCTGCAAGTATTTTTACTGCGCTGGGGATGCGGAGGATGATAAAAAGGTGGTTAAAGTCGATGCACTCAAAAACGACATGTGGAGCTGTGGGGTGATTCTATACTATCTCCTTACGGGGAGGCCACTCTGGCGTCCTCACTCCGATACCCGTAACAAGTATCAACTGTACCGCGAGATTGCCTCACAAGAATCTCAAATCAATCTGGACCATGTTCCTGAGCCAAGAGAATCAACAGCAATGACAACACCACCGACGACGGTGGAGGATCCGTTAGTGAAGACTAACATGAAACCAGAACACAGTACGGTGGAGGGGGTTTCACCCTCGAGTCTGCGTCACTTGTTAAGCAGCTTGCTGAATATTGACCCTGCCGTGCGTCTTTCGGCGAAAGAGGCTATTGAGCATCCATCTATACGAGCACTGTCGTTGGGAGGAGATTCTGCCACGCATATAAATAACGTGGCGCAACGTGAAGTGGTTTCTTGTCTATTAGAAACACCTCATCTTCAGGTGCTTATTAAGCGGGATTGGGAGGAGCACCTGCAGTTTGTGGCTGAGTGCTGTAGTATGCTGAACATTAGTCTACCCAGAGAGATATTTCTTCCAGATAGTGAAGAGGGTGATTGTGAGAATAAATCGTTTGAGAATACGGATGGTGGTGCGGCGCAGCCTACCACTTTTCCTTCACCGAGGGGAACTGTTGACAGGCGTCTTTTTCCCATAGCGGCGGATTATCACTACTATCAGCTTAATTTGGGTAAACCTGAACATGACCTACAGTTTATTTTTTATTCTTCTGTAAAGGTGAATATGCTGCGGGATTATCTATTTGACAAAGTACTCGTGGAGTGTGGATACCGCAGCGCCGAGGAAGCTGAAGCGAAACTTGCACAAAATCTACAGCACAAACAACGGAAGCTAGTTGCTGCAGAGAAAATGGCATTGTTACAAGTGACCGAGGCACACAGTTCACAACATCCAGGCAACCACAGAAACATTGAAAGTGACCACTGCTCTAAGTGTCTCTGCGGTCTCATGTAGAATCTGTGGTGGGATGCCTCTGTTGCTATGCATGTATGTAGCTGCCGGTGTGTGAATGTAAGGATACGAGAGTTAATGAAAGGAGTGAAGGAGCTTCACTACGATCAAAGTTTGGTGTTAATGAAAATTGTTAAGATGTAGAAGAAAAACTTGCGTTTTTTTTTTTTTGGTTGCATGCTCTCGAAAAATGCAGTTGTTAATTGTGATATTGAAGGGGATGAGCGACGAAAAACAATGATGACCACACTACTGCGTGTGAAGCGAAATCCAGCGTGATGCAGCACGACTATGAATTAAAACTTGTGTGAGCCACGTTGAGGGCTCTTCATACGGTTTGTTGGACATTCAAAGTAAGTTCCGGGAATGGGGGCGAATATTCTGCCCGGATTATTTAAATTGTTTACTTTCACTTAACTAAACATTTTTTTTTTCTTCAAAAAACCTTCACGAGGACGTTTGTTGAGTGTTGCGTTGTGAACTGAATGCCATTGGTCGTGCTTCCTCAAACAATGGGATGGAAGCACGATAACTTTTCATAATACAGAGTAAATGCTAATTAATACATGTATATAATATGTATTTTTTTTCCCACTCCGTGCTGTGCATATTCCTTAGCTACTACCCATATACGTTGCAACATGAGGAAAACCAATGAACGGTGTGCGTGGCGTCTTGGGGAGGAGGCGGGCATAGCCATGTGTGACCCCTCCAACGAGGAGCCTTGCAGTGCTAAAAAAGACGATAATGGAAGTGAGGAGAGATTCGCACCTGCCCCAGCACCTGTGGAAGATTATCGACAGAAGCTTGGTGATCCTGGAGCGGTTGGATTTATTGCCTACGGCATCACCACTGTCTTGTTCAACCTGAGCAACGCTGGCCTATTTCCAATGAACACAACAACAGCAGGAATAGTGATTGCGTACGGTGGCTTTGCACAAGTGCTTGCGGGAATAATGGAGTTTGTTCGTGGCAACACATTTCCATGCACAATTGCCACAACATTCGGTTCCTTTTGGATTGCGACGGCGCTGGTGTGGATTTTGCCGCATAAGAGCAACAATACTCCTGATGAGTACCTGCAAGAGGCAGACGAGGCGTTTATGGGTGTCTTTTTCCTGTTGTGGGCAGTGTTTACTTCTGTTGCATTGGCTTCCTCTTTGGTGCAGCCGCGTGCAATTTTTTTTGTTTTTGTAATGACCCTCCTCTTTTTTGTTCTTCAAGCCGTTGCATTTTTTTCGAAGAATGCCCTTATGAAGCGGATTGCCGGCTTTGAGGGTATATGCTGCGGCCTTTCCGCCCTGTACTGCGGTCTGGCGATGATGTTAAATGATGCCCATGGAAAGACACTACTGCCATTGTTCCCTCCCCACCGTAAGCTCAATCATTTGTAGAGTATTGAAAGAAATGGGTTGGCGCGGGTAGGGAAAGATAGCAGTGACGGTTTGCACCCGTCGGCTCACATGAATCAAGTGAGTGGGGAGACGAAGTTGCGAGGGGCTGTTAAATGTCAAGGAGTAGTAAACAAATAATAATTAAAAAAAAATATATAGAGAAAGATATAAAATGACCACCACGAGGCAGCAGTAGTGCATGTGGAAGAATAAGGAGTGATCTCAAGCTGTAAGCTTCCCCCCTTAACGGTCGTACAGCTTGAAGGAGAGAGGGAAAACGAAGACTCTGTTGACAGGAGCACTGAGCGGAATGGGAGTTTAGCAATAAAAATCAGAAAATAACACTTAGAGAGAATGGCTAAAAATTTTAAAAAATAAAGGCAAAATTTTGGGGCAAATTAAAAATTCATTTTTGTATTTTGGGAAATTATATAAATAATGTGGGATCAAAAAGGGCTTTAGCAGATGACAATGCTGTATGTTAGTTTTTTTTTTTTTTTTTTGTGGTTGTGGTGGTGGTGGTGGGGAGGGGTGGGGGGGGGTTGCCATCCCATCCTAAACTCTACAGCTGCTACTACCACTACCAATGTACTCCACGCGGAGATGGGTATAGTGGTTGTGGAATCCCAAAAACTTTTAGTTTGTGGTTCGCGCCGAAAACACATTGATGCTTGACTGATTTATGAATCTTTCTGTGCATGGATGCGGGAGGAATCTTCTCAACTGTAGTGGATGTGGGTCCCATCGACGGAAAATGTTTGTTTTTTGTGGGACTTTGTTCTTTTTTTTTTTCTTTTTTTTGGGAGTATAGAACCAGGCTCTCATCCTGGCACGTACTTCACACAACTCGGCAAAGTTTTTGTGTGGTGTGGCATCAGGCAAAACATTTTCGTATTATCGAAATAAAACAGGAAACTAAGAGTGATGCCGTGGAAAGAATAGAACCGAAGGAACCGTTCACCGCTTCTTTAGCGCGGAGAAAAGGAGGAGGAAGGCGTACAGACAGCGAAGAGTGTGTAAAGAGAGACAGACATCAATTGCAAATGCAGTGAGTTGTTTTTTTTTGGTTGATAATAAGTACATACGCTTGGTTTTATTATTATTATTTTTTTGTTTATTCTGATGTGTATGCGCTTCTGTAGCTTTTCCTTGAGGTGCGGGGATAAGGGTCCTTCCTGTCTTGCCTTGACACTACCCACCACTATATATATATATATAAATAAGGTATACAGTTAAGAACGACATAGTGTAAGAAACTTTTATTAAAATGTCAGCGGTTCATTCTCATGTTGGTTTCTCTCTTCTTTTGTCCGGTATTGGGGCACGTCCCCTTTGTGCTGCTGTTTCCGCTTTTTTTTTCTTCCCTCCAATTAGACACACACACACACACACATCGTCTTTGAGGGGAGGGGAGAATATCGGAGTCTGTAAGAAGTCTTGCAAGCACGGAGGGAGGACACAGGCATACAACACTTTGGCGTACGTGCGCTGAGCAGCTCCACCTTTACTGAGGCCCAAAGGAGTCGTTGGGTGTTCGGCATCCCATGTCAGGGGGGCATGGGGTCGGCCTTGCGAATCAGTTGCTTGCTACTCTTAATACGAATGAAGAAAAAACAATGTTTCTGGAGGCTATCCTTCAAAACATTTTAAGTTCTCACGATCTGGAAGTGGTAAGAAAGACTCGACAGCCTAAGAAACGTGTGAACCCTGCCCCTCAAGGGCTACTTGGATTTGGTATGTCAACTATTCTTGCTAGCGCCCATAATGCTGACCTATTTGAACTGAGTTCGGTTGTTCCTGCGATGGGGCTGGTAATGGGTGGTGGGATGCAGCTTCTTGTTGGACTTTTGGAATACTTCAATGGAAACGCATTTGCGGCAACCTCCTTCATGTGTTATGGCGCTTTTTGGCTTTCTCTCGTAGGAGTATGGCTCCTTCCACAAACCGAGAACGACGTGCATGTGATGAAAACAGTCGAAACATTTATGGGCTTATATTTATTGCTATGGGGGTTGTTTACCATATGTATGGCTTCTGTCACATTTTTTAGCTCGCATCGCATGGTGCAGTTTCTCATGTCTTCGCTGGCTCTCGGGATTTTTCTTCTTTCTGCTGGCGAATTTTCCAGATGTAAAATTGTAAAACAGGCAGGCGGTATGTGGGATTTGTTTCTGGATTGAGTGGCCTTTACATTGCTTTTGCGGAGATCCTTGAAGACAACCTTGGGTACCCCGTTCTCCCCCTTTTCCACTTGAGACGAAATTAAAACAGAAACTACATTGAAATGTTTCCTTGTACGCAACGCGAACAATACCAATCACAGGAAGGGATAATACCCAGCGACTGAGGTGAAACGGTGAGAAGCACATGGATGGGATGAAAAAGAAGGAGACGAAGGAAAGGAGTTCAGTTGTACAGGGAAAGATAAATACATTGCAAACATAATTGGGTACGTTAATTATTGCTTTTGTTATACTTTTTTTTAAAAGCCTTTCTTTTATTATTAATGAGTTGGGCAACTTATTTTTTTTTTTAAATTTCTATCTCCCTTTTGTTTCGCATTGTGCAACGCTAGCTGCCGATGCGTGTGCTCTACCGCGCGCGTATTCTCATTTACGGGTTCTTGCACCCCTTCGTTTTTTTTTTTTTTCGATTCCTTTGCCTTCTGAGTGATTGCGGCAGGATGGAGAATCCATAAAATTGTTGTTTCTTGGGCTTGTTTGGTGGCTGCGCAGTTGGGCAGCATTTGAGCATTTGATATTTTTATGACTCGCTTTGGAGGATTTAAATCTTCCGGATGCTGCAGTTTGCTTGCACTTGAAAGAACAGCGTCACGGAATTGGGGACGGGTATCAGAGAGGCGTCTGATTACCTGGCAGGGTTGGCGAGCCCTGCGTTCAATGTAGCAATAAGTGGGAAGTATATTTGATCACGTGGCGCGGTAAGCAATCACCATCAGTCGTTGGTTCCTGTTGAGCGGCAAGATAATTTGGTCACCGGTTGTCGAGTGACTTCACTTTCTGTTTCTTCCAGCGGCGTCGGGCTGTTCCTTGGGGAATTGGAAAGTCTCCCTCACGGTTGCACAGCGCAAGAGGCGCGGCGTCAGTCACCTCGGGAAATTCACGTGAGAACCTCCCATGAGTACGAGTTAGTTGCAGCTGCCTCCCTACTCCCCTCCATAATAACGTGGCAGCACCAAGTGGCATGTAACTTGCGACATGCTGGCCTCAACGAAACGAAGCGTGGGGCCAATACGAATCAACGTGTAGAACAGGGGAAAAATGAGGAATGAATGAGTAGCATCACAGTTAATTTTTATTTTTAGTGGCTCTCTTACGTATCCTCAATGCAGTGGAAATAAAAGCCCTCACCTCCCCCCAAAAAACAACAACAACAACATCCAAAGTGAAACCTAATGTGCGTCACTGTTTCGCCGGCGATCACTTCTCTTTCTTTGCTTCCACAGTCTTCCGCATAATTTAAAAGGTTAAAAGGCAAAAATAAAAATATTATATTTTTTTTTTTTCGCTGCCACTTTTAGCTTGTTATTTAAGTTTGGCGGAACATCACGAGGAATTTAAGCCAATTTAAAATTTGAAACTTTTTAAAAACATACAAAAATAAAAGAAATGGAGCCATCTGTTGCACGGGAAGAACACGAAGAATCGTTGGAACCAATCACAGGGAACTCCCTTCAACGTCGCCGGTATTGCCTTTACATGAATGAGGGCGATGTATTACGGGCGGAGAGGGGTGAAGCAACCACTTCACAACAGCAGCCGGTGATAAAAAAGGCTAATCCTGCTCCGATTGGGTTGCTTGGTTTTGGCATGTCAACGATTCTTCTCAACCTACACAACACTGGGCAGTATAACCTGACGACAGCGGTGATTGGAACGGGAATCTTCTACGGTGGGTTGGCGCAAATTATTGCGGGAATACTGGAGTATTTACGTGGAAATACGTTTGGCTATGTGGCGTTCGTGTCTTACGGCTGTTTTTGGCTCTCGTTGGTTGGCGTGTGGCTGCTACCCAACAATAGCAGAGATGAAAAACAAATACCATTTTCCACAGATTCCTATTTTCTTGGAGTTTACCTGTTACTTTGGGGAATCTTTACCCTTGCCATGTTTCTCTGCACATTGCGGACCAATGTGGCTCTCATGACAATTTTTTTATCTTTGACCATACTTTTTGCGTTGTTGGCTGCTGGTAACATGTCGGGTTCATCCACAACGATAAAGGTTGCTGGATTTGAAGGCATTTTCTGCGGCATCTCAGCGTTTTATTTGGCCCTTGCAGAAATTATCAATGAAACCTACGGCCATGAGTTATTCCCCGTTCTACCCGCAGAGAAACTCTACAGCACGCGCAAATCACAATCAGGTAAACAGCCCGTACCACCCGTTTGATTGAGCTGTGATGAAGAGGAGACAAATGAATAAAGTCTAATGCTGTTTTAATCAATACGTCTAGCATTTTTTTTTTTTTCCCGTGCAGTGTTTTTTGTCTTTTCGAATTATTTTAATGTGTGGAATGTAACTTTGTTACCTTCCCGTTATCTTTTTATCTCGTCTTCTTCTCTTGTCTCCTGCATGTTATTGTTATTGTTTTGTGTGTGTGTGTGTTTTTTTTTTCTTTACGCCAACAACGCGTCTTTCTTCTATGCAACGACAATAAATGTTGTTTTTCTCTTAATGTGTGTTCAAAAGTTTGTAGGTATAACTTTTGTTGTTGTATGCAAGTGTTTAGAATGGGAGCGCATGTATTTTATTTTATTTTTATTTTCCTGGTTTTTGGAAATTTGGTTGTGTGTCGCTGGGGTAGAGGTAATATCCCAGACCTCTCCGGCGTGCTTCTTTATTTTTTTTTTTTCTTCTTTTTTTTCTTCTTTTTTCTGTTTTGTGTCGGTTGTGACGCGGGGCAAATGCTGGGGCGTGGGATCGCACTCTCTCTATGGAGGCTTGTCTTCAGCTTTCGTGGATTAGTTTTGTTTTTTGTTTTGGTGTCGTGTTTTGCCAACATCGTGCTGGTGGCAAAGTGATATTTGTTCTCACAATGAGCGTGGTGCCGGCAGTGAGGGGGCTCACTGACGCGGAGGTGATGGAGCCTTCTCACTTTGCGCGGGAGAGTTCGGACGATACAAATGGTGATGGGACCCCGCAGCCGTTGCCGTTGCAGCTGCGCGGGGACTCGTGGAGGTATATAGTGGGCTTAACATTTTGCATTATATCCGTTTCGAACGCCATGCAGTGGATCACGTTCTCCGCAATCGTGGAGGAGGTTCGCGCGTATTTCAATATGAGTGCTGTGCAGGTGAATTATTTAGCCACGACGTACGTTATTGCCTACGTATTGATCGTTTTTTTGAGCTGCAAGCTTTACGAAGTAACTGGGTTGAAAGTTGGTGTTGTGATTGCCGCCTCGACAAATGCCATTGGATCTTTAATTAAACTTCTTGCACTTTACGTATGGCCAAACATGGTTCTATTGTATATGGCGCAGGTTTTTAATTCCGTCACAGAGGTCCTTACAATTGCCACCCCGCCGCTCATTGCGAATCGTTGGTTCCCAGAAGGCCAACGCATGGTCGCCAACACCGTATTGAGTAGCGCCCTCAATTTCGGTTGCGGTATTGGGGTGTTGATTCCAACTTTTTTTGTTACACCGGAGAAGCAGGAGCGAAGGCATTTAGCGCACTTGTTTTGGTTTCAGTTTGCAATATGCAGTGGCGCACTCATTATGGCTATTTTTTTTGTTCCCTTGCGTCCTCGTTACATGGCAAGTTACGCCGCAGCACGACAACAAGAAAATGAGGCGAAACACTTGGAGGTCCTCAGAGGCATTGTGCGACGTCGCAAGGGACGAAGCAAGCGCGAGCGAGTTCAGCAACGGCACGAAGGTCAAGAAGGACAAGGGGAGGGGGGGACTGTTGTCTGTGATGAACATGGCGAACAGGACGTGCAATCTATCAATGTGTTTTCCACCATCAAGGATGCTCTCCACATGCTAAAGGATAATTCTTCCTTTGTGTTTCTCATGATTGCTAGTGCGGCCGAACTTGGTCTTATATGGGCAGTCGCCACAGTACTACCTCAGTGTTTAAGTCCGTTTGGTGTGTCAGAGGTAGAGAGTGGATGGATTGGATTTTCAAATCTTGTCCTTGGCACAGTCGTGGCACCGTTTCTTATGCACCTTGTTGAGCGTAATCGCCGGTATAAAACAGTGCTTGTCTCCATTGCCATGATCCTCACTCTGAATATGTCTGTCTTGGTCCTCTCTCTGGCGTTTGGGCCACCTCCGCAGGATAATCGTAATTATTATGTCGTGGTGGCGTTCGTTCTGTGGGGCGGTGTGGCAGGTCTTTGTCAAAACTTTATGATGCCGCTTATGTTTGAGTTTGTTATTGAGCTTACCTTCCCAATGGCAGAATCCACAAGTGCCCCTGTACTGACCTGGGCGGCATGCCTATCAAACCTTATTTTAACTATTGTGTTTGGTGAAATGCTTGGAGATGCTCCCACGCGGGGTGAGGCAGTGAATGTTTTTATAGGGGCAACAGTTGTGTGCTTTTTGGGTGGCATTGCACTCTTGTTGGTGTACCCATACCGAAGACGATGCGAGTATGAACTTCTCATGAAGGAGAGGGGTGAGAGAATGTTGGTCGCCGCAGCCGCAGCTTGAGATGGCAGCAAGGTACACGAAGGGTTGTGAAGGTGACTTTGAAGAAACAGGAAACGGGAATGCAATATTGAAAGTAGTTGATGATACATTTTTTTACTTTGTTTCTTCTTTAGTATATGTGTGCAAGTGTTTGCAGTAGCGCGTGGTGCAGTGACTTTGGGTGGGCACTGGTGTTGTACTTCTTTACACTGACACATGGTGAGAGCTAAATACAAATGCAGCACTTACCTCTCACAGAAATAAGCCGGTTTTTGAGGAAGCGAAATATTGACAGGCCCAACAAAAGAGGGCTGGGTATACAGATACAATAGGTATGGATGTGTACACCTCTCTTTTCTCCTTTTCTTGATTTGGGTGCGTGTTAATTGTTCTCTTTGGTTATACCGTGTATCGGTTTTTATCGGAAATTACTACCCTTACAAGGGATAAATCAGGCCCTTGTGTGAGCAGGATTGACGATGATCTAGTTCCCCTGCTCGCCTTGACACGGTCAGAAAAGTCACTTGGGAGTGCTGGAGAGGGCTTGTCGTTACCGCATCGCCAAGCATGGAGGGACATGTGAAATGTTTTGACTTCAATATTTCTGTTTTTTTTTTTTTGCCAGAATCTTCGTCCTTTTTTTTTTGACTTGTTTATTATTGTTGTAATGATTTCCCCTTATTTTTCATGTGGGGCAAAAGTAAGCTTTTTATTTATCTTTTTTTTTCCTTTTTCTTTTGGCGTGTGCGTGCAGGTGAGTGGGGTATAACTGTTTCCGTTGGATGTGATGTTTTGGGGATTGTTATTTCTCTTTTCTCGTTTTATTGTTTTTATTTGCTTTTGTTTTTGACTTCTTTGCGCTTCACCACGCAGTGTTGCCTTCTGCAGTGAAGGGAACCGTTGGTACAAGTTGTTTTTCCCCAGGCAGTGCGTGACGGCAAAGTGCCGTATGCCCCACGTATTATTCTCCTC
This sequence comes from Trypanosoma rangeli, assembly GCF_003719475.1. NCBI lineage: Eukaryota > Euglenozoa > Kinetoplastea > Trypanosomatida > Trypanosomatidae > Trypanosoma > Trypanosoma rangeli. The sequence continues at coordinate 47,788 of NW_021705824.1, forward strand.
CCTTCCCCGCATGGCGGTAGAGGTGTTGCGGCACGACGAGGCGTTGCGCAGTGAGGAGCAAAAAAGGGACGAGGGATGCCCTGAGAGGATTGCTCAAAGCAGCGACATGGATTTCTTCATGGACGAATACATGTGCCCAGATGCTGCGACAAAACGTGCCGCAGCTGCTCATAATTTTGTCGCTGCTGAGGAGACGATGAACCCACTGGGGGGCATGGCGCAAGCCACGCGAACTCGCAAGCGGGCCCAAGACCGTCTCACTGTCGACTGTGACGTTTGTCTGCAGCTTCGTGGAACAACTGGCGAAACTGGTGGGGTGAACTTTCGCATTCGAGTCCCAGCGGCGCTGCCAAGGTCCAAGCTCTCTGCATCCTCTGTTGTTTACCCCATCAATGATTCCACAACGCCCCACGTGAAAGAAATGTGTGACATAAAGACAAAATTGGAGGTGGAGGAGGCAACTGCACTCGACTCTGGTGCCGCTTGGGCTGGACATTCTGAGAGTTGGATGAGAGATGGGGTATCAGAAGAAGAAGAAGGGGTGTGTGTGGCTGCGGCAGACTCTCCTAGATATGCAGTTAACAGCAATACTCAGCATGAATCGGTAATAACAAAAACAATGTTTATGCCAACCAATGACAGTGAACGTTTACTACATGCAGGTGATTTCACGATTACTGTTTCTTCTGAAGAAAACGAAGGAGGAGCAGGAGGAGAAGGAAACGTGGTGTATGCGATGAAACTTCCACCCAGCTTCGTGTTTGGCCTGCGGCTACCCTTTGAGGTGGAGAGAGCCCTTGTGGATTGGTACCGGGAGAACATGACATCATCTATACCATCACCCGCATGGCTTTCTGCCTTCTTGTATACAACGACTCTGCGTTGTCACACGTTTGCCACCTCCATTTCCACCCTTTCCCACTCGACGTGTCGAGAAAAATTGGAGGAAACAGCGGCAGTGGCGACACTAGAAGGCTTCTGCATTGTGGCTCTCAATATCATGGCTCAAATGGGGCAGCTGCACCGACAACAACTTCAGGAAGCAGACAACATTGACGAAACAACAGCGGCTCAGTGTAGTTTATTGCACGACAATGCTCTATTTTCTGCTTCACAGCAGGAACGCGTGCGACGATGGCTGCAACGGTATATTCCAATGGAGGCCTATGACGGAAACGAAGAAGGTGAGACGACATTACGAAGAGCACAGGGTGGTGTTCGTTGGCCCTCCGCGGTGACAATAGCCTTTTACATAGCGTTGGACCTGGCCAAGGTTTTGTTCCCTCCTTTGTTATTGAATCTGGAGTCCACAATCCTTGCTGCTCTGCAGCCACTACTTGAGGCACGCTCGGTGGGGTCGATGCTGGCACCTTCCCCTTATGTATCTTGTTCTGCTGTTTCTTTTTTTGCTCCGTCGCTGCAACGTCCACGGAGTCGCAGACAAGCCGTGATGTTATTGACGCAAGCACCATCTGCGTGGTGGGGATGGTGGCGTCAAAAAGACGGTGAGGAGAAGAGCAATAACGGCTGCGGCATCAGCGCTGTTTCTGCGTCAAGGGGGTATGCTGCTCTTCGCGTCTTGCAATGTTTTACCTTCATTGGCTCGCAAGCAGGACTAGATGAAACTTGTGGGTACGTGGACGAAGAGGAGGACTCGGAAGCGGCACAGTTTCTTCTTTCATCTGTGGCGCTATTTACGGAACTACTTCTGGACCGTGAGGTCATCAACACGCTGGAACGCGCCACGAAGGAAATCACTCGGCTCTACCACTTGTCTTTAGAGAGACCTAATGGCAAGGAGGCAGCTGCGTTGTCGTTGCAGGCAACACAAGCCATGATGCGTTGCTTTATTGTGCTTGTCTGCTGGTTGGCTTTCCGTCCTGGAGGGTATTGCACAACATTTGCCCAACAACATTTTGGCTCGCTGTTACACCTCGCCGCGTTGCACCACGAACGGCATCCGCCAATGCATATTCGGCGCACACAACTTGAAGAAGGTGGGGAAAACTTGGACTGTACACAGTTGCTGCTGACGCTTTGCAGCCAGGACTACTTTTCTTCACTCTCCGCCTTGTTTTGCCGTCTGCGTGACCGATGTGGGGCCCGGCGTTGCAGAGGCCATTACGCATACGCAACACCGGGAAATCCATGGCGGCAGCTGCGGCAAGGCAAGATGCCCAGCTGCCTATTTCCAACTGATGAGGACCGGACGACAAGCACATCATACAGTCATTATTCCGTGACATCCTTCAGCTCCACTAATGCCGCGCCGGAAGTTGTGCTTGTGCCTCAGATGTCAACAATGCAAAGTCATACGACCATTCTTGGTGACGATGCTGTTCCGTCTCATGTACTTCATAATCTTCGTCGTGCCATTCGTGAAATTCGTCCCGTTCTTCGTCAACTTGAGCGGGACGTGTTTGCGAAGTACGAGGTATCGGCCCCAACTTCGCTTGGCATCAAACGACAGCGCGAGGCGGAGGACGCCGTGTCTTCACCTTCGCAGCGTTGCGATGGTAGACTGCAACTAAGCGTATCACCCCAGTTTGCACGTCATGTGTACAATCATTCACACAGCCGTTTCTGGGAGCGGCACTTGGAATGCAGCGAACCCAGTGACGACGATGAAACGGACACCTCCGGCAGCGGTAGTGAATGACAGAGAGAGATGCATCTACACAGAAAAGAGAAAATGATGAGAAAAAGTCTAGAGCAGAGTTTTTTTTTTTTTTTTGTTGTCTTGTTCCTGTGTATTTTTAATGCTTGTGGAGGGAAGACGCCCTAAATGTTGGGCTTGTTGATGAAACGTTGGGGCTATACATAAATACATAAACACATACGCATCTATCAATCCATGTAGTTGTGATGTCTTTTTTGCTATTTTTGTCTTTTCTCCTTTACAGAAGTATATACATATGTACACATGGTTGTTTTGGTTTTTTTGTGACAACCTGGGCCCAAATATATATATATATTAATTTATTTATTGCTCATGTTATTTCTTCTCTTTTGTGGCTCTTGCGCGTGTGTGTTTATCACTCACGTCAGGGCATTTTTGGTTTAATTTGGTTCTGGCCTTCGTTTCGGTGCGTGCGTCTTTGCGCTTCAGCGGTGTGCCTACAGAGTGGAATGAGGCTTCACTTTGGTGCGCACGATGGTAACAGTGACGTGGGGGATGGCTGTACCCATCCCATGTTTTTATCCTGGTTTTTGTTCTTTTGCTGAGCAGTCTTCTCATGACTATATTCCCCCTTTTTCCCCTCTCGTCGCGTCTCTCCTGTTGTATCTGCCGCTATTGAATTTGCAAAGGCATTCCGTGAGTAGTAGTGATGGACGCAAAGGTTGACACGAACGACACGCTGGCTTGCACTTATGCCTGCCTTATGCTCAACGATGCGGGTTTGCCCATCACGGCGGAGAGCATCGAGGTTGCGTGCAATGCGGCGGGTCTGAAAGTGCGCAACACCTTGCCCATTCTTTTTGCCCGCTTTCTTGAAAAGAAGCCACTGGAGAGCCTCTTCGCCGCCGCTGCCGCGAAGGCCCCCGCCGAGGGTGCTGTAGCTGCCGCTGCGGCTGGCGGTGCTGCTCCTGCTGCCGCTGCCGCCGCCCCTGCAAAGGAGGAAAAGGAGGAGGAAGAGGACGACGATGATATGGGCTTTGGTCTCTTTGACTAGGCATGTGTTTCTTTGAATAAAGGACAAACAACTCGTGGATGCCGATTTGCACCTTTTTTCCTTGTTGCACTGTATTTTCTCATATTTTATTTATTTTGAAGCATACTGTGTGTATATTTGGGGTGCGATGCGCCCTCTGGTTCTCTTATTGCTGCCTTTATTATTATTATTATTATTTTTTGCAACTGTATACGTGCTTCCTTCGCTACATTATTTGCTTTTTTTTTTGTTTGTTTTGCTTTCTTTCTTTTGCAGATCTCATTCGTGTGTTCACTCACTCAGAGAGGATCCATGGACGCAAAGGTTGACACGAACGACACGCTGGCTTGCACTTATGCCTGCCTTATGCTCAACGATGCGGGTTTGCCCATCACGGCGGAGAGCATCGAGGTTGCGTGCAATGCGGCGGGTCTGAAAGTGCGCAACACCTTGCCCATTCTTTTTGCCCGCTTTCTTGAAAAGAAGCCACTGGAGAGCCTCTTCGCCGCCGCTGCCGCGAAGGCCCCCGCCGAGGGTGCTGTAGCTGCCGCTGCGGCTGGCGGTGCTGCTCCTGCTGCCGCTGCCGCCGCCCCTGCAAAGGAGGAAAAGGAGGAGGAAGAGGACGACGATGATATGGGCTTTGGTCTCTTTGACTAGGCATGTGTTTGGACCAGGCGTCTCTGTGTGAGTACCACGATGCTGAATCTGTACCACCACTGGATTTTGATTTTCTTCGTTTTTATTTGCTGCTGTTAGGGGTTACTATTATATTTTGGTGGAGGCTTGTTTTCTGTTTCTGCTTTTGTTGCTGTGCCGCGCTTTCTTCTTTCTAAAGACATGTCTTTTTTTTTTTTTTTCCTTTTTTGCCCGTGCTCTCACGCGCCATGATTGCGGGCTCCCCGTGCGAGTGTTCTCCAAGTCGCCCCCTGCGAGGTCAAAGTAGCTTTTCCGAAATATTTCTTTGTTATTTTTCAGGCATTTATTTATATGGTGGTGTAGGTGGGTGTGTGTGGGAGGGATATTCGCTGCTTGCGCACCTGTATACCACCTGTCTGCCGTACCGAGTTGAGGGGAGCCACATACAGACACAGACATGCAGCACGTGAGACGCTTGGAGGAATGTATCAAACGCTGCCAAGACGACATGGAGCACGCAGCCGCCGCTGTGGAGAAATACTATGGCAGCTCCATTGCGGAAAATGGCTCGGCGTGGCAACTGTGGCAAGCCCTCGAGACTGACGGGGACGCTTTAGTGCACGCACTGGCAGTGTGTGATACATTTATTCATAGCCGTCACTTTTGCGTGATGTGCCTCTTCTCCCAAGGGAACGAAGTGTTGTCACAACTGCAACATGCAAAGCAGCGACTTTTTCGGTGTTTCCGATCCATTGCGTCCAAACATGAGAAAAAAGCAGTAACAACCGAAGTTCCTTGTAGTAGTACAGATGCGAGTGGGTTGGCAGCTATTGCCAAACTTGTGGAAGGAGCCCCAACACTTCTCCGTGAATTGCAAGAGCGGGAGCAGCAACTTATTGACAACGCTTTGCTGATTAAGGAGGACCTGCTTCATTCGTTACACGGAACAGGCGATGTCATGATTGAATTTCAGGGTCAGAAAGAAGTTCGTCTCGAAGGAACAACACCTGAATCGCTGCTCCATATCTTCCCATTGCTTCCGGAGCATGTGTGGAAGGGGACGGATGGAAGTGCAGCTCCAACAACGTTGAAGGATGGTCACGGCGTTGTGTCATCGACGTCGCAGGAGGCCACAGATACAATTTGGACGGACTTGCGGCTGATGAACATGCTCCTTAAGAGCGCCTTTACCGCAGCTGCCTGTAAACACCAATTTGCGGCTGCCTACGACTTTGCCTTGGTGACGAAGCTGCTCCTCACGAAATGCTACACTGCGGAGGAGTTGCTAATGATCGTTTCATCGCTGGGGCCTGGCAGATCAGGGTATTTTTCCTTGCGACACAATGTAGAAAGTTTTGAAAGGACAAATTCCCCATGGGTTACTCTGATGTTGTCCAAAATACACACCAACGTCTCGCCCAAAGAGGCCTTTTTGGCATGCGATGATTCGACACCATCATATTATGTTTATCTCATCTTTGCCTCGTTGGTTTGGAACACCGCCTTTTGTTTTTGGCAGAAGGGTTGTGTGAAGGAGGCACACCAGTGGTTGTGCGAGGTTGACGTGGAGAGGCTCCTTGTTCTTGCAGACGCGAAAGAAAAGGAGGATGAGAACGCAGATGTGAATGGCATGTGCGGTCTACGTACGCGGCGTCACGTCATGCGGTGTTGCGACCGGGCCTCCTTTGGGGCATGCATGAACCCATTTGTCCCTAGTGAGCCAACCCACGTAGGTGAGAGCCGTACTCCAAAAGAAGAGCAGGAAGAGTCTTACACTGCACCACAGCTTCATCAGCTTCTGCGCCGTATTGCAGCTTTGCGTGACTTGTGTGCCATGTTGCTTTTCTGCACCACTCCACAAGATTTTTTGTTTGTTATTCTCCAGCTGCATAATACACTTCGATGGCAAGCGCATTGTAGGTTGCACCACGACGACACTGTGTGCGCAGGCGGAAACGCCCGAGTAACCGGACGGTCGCAGTCCGGTGCAACAGCTGATATACTGATGGTGGCAATGCTAATGGTAGAATATTACCTTACTCAACAAGCGATGGCAACGGTGGACTCGTCTGCCGCATCAGGTGCTTTCTCGCCTGTGACTGTCCATGAGGCAGTGCAGCAGGTGTGCAATGAGCTGATCACTTTCCTTAGCTTGGGGAAATTCTTGAGTGTGGAAGACATGGAACAGCGTGGCATTCCTCCCTCGTGGCACGTTCAGTACGATGTCGACGACGAGCGTGTTTTGCTAGGGGATGAACTTGAAAAGGCAATGAGGCCGCCGTGGCTCTCAGTGCAGGTTCTTGGCATGACGCAAGCCTTTGCCTCCGGATTCGAGGGTAATATATTTTACCAATGTGCCGTGAAGTCCCGTGAAACAAGGGAGGCAAGAGGGGGTACAGCTAAGTCAGCAGAAAGGCGATCGTCATGGTTAGCTTCTCTTGCCAATATTATGCAGAGTGCATCTCGGTTGATCACTAAAGGTCTTGATAGCTCGTGGGAGGAGGGTGAAGAGTCTGAAACTTTGAGGAAATCCTCTTCCTCAGATAGTGAACTGCGTGCAAGTCTGTTGGTACCTCAATGCTCCAAGGAAAATAAATATTCTTGGACGAACCGAGGACCAGGTGTTCTTTGGCTTCCGTCTTTGCATGGCGTTGGCCTACAGCTATTAGCGGAAGAAGAGGTGGTTGAGGGCCCGTACAAAAACGTTGATGATGTGGCATGGCGATTGCTGGTGATTGCATGCCGATATAGCAACTCTCAGTCGCTCGTGCCGTTGCTGTCGCATGACAGCACGCATAGTACTGGCGGGATCCTTGAGATTGTAATCCCGGAACTCAACAATGCCGTGAGAATTTTAATGAATGAACTGATTAATCGCGTCGGGGATGATTGGTGGCCTCTGTGGCATCAGCATAGCAAGTTAAGTGCGGGTCGTACACGCATCTGTAAACTGCTGGAAACACTGGAGCGAGGGGCGTACATGTCAGTGATGGAGACTGATCCGCAACGTGCCGCTTCAGATGGTGAAACCCAAAAGAACAGGGCCACACAGCCAGCTGAGGTATCAAGGAAGAGTCAAAATATAGTGGAGGAGCATAACAGCGAGGCAACGGAATTCGTGTCTGAGTTGTGGGATTTACCATCTTCAGCGTATGTCCCACCCATTCAGTTTGACTTCTCGGCTTTTGTTTCTGGTTCCACATCTGTATTCAGGGAAACGCAACAACTTGTTGATAGTCTTTCACGCCGACAGGAAGAGGCAGATAAAGCCGCTTCTACTGGCAGTGAGGCAGTGATTGAGAGTAACAATCAGTACCTAACTATCCTCACTACAAAGTCGCGAAAGCTTCTTCACGAAGCGTTGCCGGCCATATGGCAATTTATGCCCTGGAGACTTCTATACAGCAGTCGCTTTCATGGATTTAGTTTTACCAACATGCTGTCCTGTAGTCAACGAGAGGTTGATAACGCACAGAGGCGGGAAAAGATGCCACCCATGCTTATTGTAATGGAGGTCATGAGACCAGCCCGAGCACCAACTAAAGATGACGCAGAGGGGCCTGTGAAACTTTTGATTGGGGCATGTTTATCACATCCTTTGCATATTGGGGCACATCGATTTTACGGCAACAATGATACATTTGTATTTCAGCTGCTAATTCCCCCAAAGCCGGCATCTACGGAGTTGCGTATGTATCGTGCCACAGGGGCAAACCAACGATTCATCAACACAACGTCACGTTCACTTGCGATTGGAGGGGGTGGGGGGTGTAGTATTTTTCTCAACAACACTGTAATGCACGGTTCCACTGCAGCCTGTGCCACGTTTGGGGCCCCACCTCTCACACAGTGGCGCACACCATGCTTTTTGTTGTCATGGTCCTCTGATAGCGCTTCTGCGGAAAACTCAGGGGGGACGATAGAAGATGTTGCGAAAAGCTACACTTTTGATATTTGCTCAATAGAGCTTTTTGTAGTTGAGAAACGAAGAAAACAGTAGTTTCAGTTGATTATATACAAATGGTTTAAAATCTGCATATTCAAATTCTCTTTTTGTTTTTTGTCATGCTTTGTGGTTTCTGTGTATTTTTTTTTTTTTTTACGCCTACGAACGATTCAACGGCGACTGACTGGGGTGAAAATTAGTCATTTTTGTCTTTGTTTGTTTGTTTTTTTATTTCCATTTTTTTTTGTTTTTGCTTGTTTGTTGTGTCTGCCGTAGGGCCTGTGACGCGCCTGAACAAATGTCTCTGGTCCTTTTACGCATCCCGTGCTTGCCTCTCTTTTTCACTTTTTTTTTCCGCCAGGCACATAACACGCATCAAGGCTTCTTTGGTAGGCGAGGGAGGGAGAACTCAGGGACGGGAACAGGAACACACCGGCGAAGCGACAAGAAGAAAGAAGAAACGAACGGTACGATCATAGAAATTTGGAAAAAAAAAGTGTCTTTCGTAAGGTCGAAGAAAGAAGAAGAAAAGGAAGGACACCCATTTTACTTTTACTGTTGTATCCACAGTGTCGCGTGTAAACATCTACAGGCGCATCACCTTCCAAGTATATATATATATATATATACAACCGCGTGGGCAAAATACATTGCACAAAAAGAAGGGATACAAAATTCGAATAGGTGCATCCTCTTTGTACGCTTCCAGACTACCTCTAGATATCCATCGTTCTTGGTTCATTTAAAGCTCAACATTACCCCCTGACAAGCCCCACCACCAGCCCTACGTTGCCGTTGCGGGAGGGAACGAATATCGGAGCAAAAAAAAAAGAAAGAACGACAAGAAGAAAAATATATATATATATTCTTGTAACCCGAGGCATAAAGGCGTGTGTGCCTATTTTTTTTTTTTACAGATTATTATTATTTTGTTGTGCCCGTGAGTGTGTAAGATTTGCTGGTGTTCATTTCCCACACTGCGAGAGGCGTTGAAAGAAAACGATGACAATTATGGATACCACTGTGTCTGCTTCCGCTGCGACTTCGCGACAACATTTGAACCGTACGGCTACCCTGCGTCCATGCGGTGATAGCAGCAACGGTGGAAGACATCAAACGGATCGCCATGAGGCGTGTACCCACCATGAGCTGACCCTGCCGCCGTTTACACTACAGAGTTCGGGTGAGAGACCGGGCAACAACGCCCCACAGCCACCTATTCTGCTTCTCTCGCGCCGATGCCGTCAGGATCCGGCGGTAATGCGTCTGCGGGCTGACTTGGCACTTAGAGAGACGTCGAGCTCTGGGAGCGTAATCTCAGAACCGCAAGCAGCTTTGTCGGAAGCAGTCAACTCAGCTGTAACTCCAAAAAAAAGGTTCTCCCTTGGCTATGACGATGATGCAGCTCTTCCTCCTTTCTCCATACCAGAATATGACTCACGAACCTTTTCTTTGCAAGGTGAAAAATCTCCGGTATCATCATCAGAGATATCTTCAACCTTATTGACATCGGGAGGTGAGAGTAGTGCTGCATCATCGGAAACGGAGATTACGGTTACAGCGAAGAACCACACTTCTACAAAATGCTACTGGATATCAAGGCAGCCGCAGGGATTAGAGGAACGACATGAAGGGTCGTTTGAACCGGCGCACGAAGAAGAAATTAATAAAGGTCTGCAGACTTTGCCGTTTGACTTTGACCAGAAATCAGCTACACTCCAAGAAACGGAGAGTGGTATGAGCAACAGCGAGAGTTGCGTCCGTGGTGTGCCCACAGCTTCTTCTTCTGCTGCTTGGGAAACAGACGAGAGCAAAGCAAACACTGATGAAGACGAGGAAGACACCGCCTTATCGCACCACGAGGAGGACGAGGTCTTGGGCGTTACAGCAGAGGGAGAGTTTATCTATCGACGAGACGTCGACGCGGAGCGGAGTCGTTTGGGTAAAGCAAACTACAAATGTTATCAAGATAGCTGCTGGCTTCTGGATGGACATGGCGATGACGAGGCGTCATGTATGCTTGCTCCTGCAGCTTCGTTTTGTACACCGGAGAAAAATATATTTGCTACGGGTCTCAGTAGCAGGGCACGTATGTCACACCGACACGGAGAAGAGGTCGGTGCTCGGAGAAACATGACCGCCACATCATCATCAACACCGTTGCAGTTAAGTGCGGTACTGCCCCAACGGCGTTCTATCGGTGCAAGCAGGCAGCGAAAAACTCGAAAGTGGGCAACAAGTGATGTGGAGTGGTGTTCTCTTTTATTGCAATACCGCACATGCGAAAACGCGGATGAGATGCAATACAAGGAGTTGGTGGGTGCAGTGGATAGCTGGCACGAGGCGCAGCGTCGTTACCATCTTGAAGCATTAGAGCAACGTTTGCTGGAAGAAGACAGTTATGAGAGGCCCCCGTTTATTCTCCGGTGGTAATTGTTTGGGAAGGAGACACAGAGGAGCCATGCAGCACAGAGAGGCAGAAAAAAAAAAAGGAAGAGGAAAAGAAAATTAGAGCTCCGTCCTTTTTTTTCTGTGTGTGCTCGCAGCTGTCCTCCTTTTACTTCCTTTTTTTTCCCCCTCCTATCTTTTTTTTTGTGTTTTTACTTTTCCACGTGTTTCATGTTATCTTTTTTTTTTTATTGTTTGAAGTCCTGCAGGGTGGTGGGAGGGTGGTGTTTTGGGTTTGCCCACTTCCGTTCATGCACGGACACAACCGCGGCTACTACTGCAGGATCAAACACTTAACACGCTTGTCCCACCCTTTGTTAATTTATTTGTTTCTTTGGCAACTGCTGCTGCTGCTGCTGCTGTGTGTGTGTGTGTGTTTTACTTTTGATGCAGGCACATTTTGGCGCATGACTGCTTTTTTTCCGCCACCGCCCGTTTCCAGAACGGTGCCATTACCCGCCGCCGCATTTGCTCGCCCTCCTCTGCTTGCGGTGGTCATTTGTTCTCTTTTTCCTGCCCACATCCTCGCGTTGTGTTGTTTCCTTTTCTCACACCTCTTTTTTCTGTTGTGATCGATGCTTGTTGCCGGCGGCCATTTCCCTGCCACCACATCTCCGCTTTTCTCTTGTGCGCGGGGATCGGGGGTTGAACAAGGGGGGCGAGGAGGAAACACCACGGGCGCCGTGGGAATTAGAAAAAAAAAGTGGCGAAGCCGGGGTTGAGAGAACAATGCGAGCCGGAGCGAGGGAGCGTGCATTCAATTAATTTTAATAGACATCGCATTCATTACTTTTTTGTTTCTTATTTAACATTGCGCCGATTCTTTTTTTTTGTTTTATTTCCGTGTTGGTATTATTTATTATTGTACATTTTTTTTTTCTTTTATTGTTGCCTTTTCGTTGGCACCGGAGCTTTTCACCGTTGATGACGTTGACGATGATGCTCCACTACGGCGAGGGGCGAGAATAAACAGTCTTAACCGTGATTGGGCGAAAGGAATGGCTGACAAAAACTGCTGAGAGACAAACGACGATGCAACACACACACACACACACACACACACATACTACGCACGCAGTAAATTATGCAGCTGTTTCTCTCTTGCTCGGTATTGTGCATGTACTCCTTAAGGTTGTGTGTGTCGTATTATTTACGGGCGGCGTGTGAAGTAGATGAGATGAAACTAAAAAAAAAAAAAAAAAACGATAACAAAAAAAACAAGATTCACCCACTATTTTTATTTTTTTGTGACATATATAGAGAAAATGGTTTGGGAAGCGAAACAAAAGAGGATAACGATGGATGAAAAACTGAAAAAAAAACAGGAAACCCGAAATGACCACATAAAAAAAAAGGTGCAAATGGGCTGTTAGAATTAACCTCTGGCCATCCAGAGTGGTGGGAATGGGGTCAATAGAAGGTTTGTGGTTTTGTTTCTCGAGGGGTAAAGTGAAGAGGGAAAAAAGGAACCCTGTTTTGTATGTTACTTATTTCCTCAATTGTTTTTTTCTCTGGTGGAACCGGTACTTTTGTGTGCTACTTATTATGTTTCTTGTGGGGTCTCCAGGCTTTTCTATGTGTTTTTTTTTGTATCATTTTTTAGGTTTTCTCTTCTGCGCATCTTTTTTGTCTCTGAATTCTTTTTCTTTTTTGTTTTGTTGTGAGTGGCGGGGATTTGATTTGTGGTGACGCGGTGCGCTGCTGCTTCCTTTTTTTTGTTTTTTGTTTTTTGTTTTTTGTTTGTCTTGTTCGACGGTGACAGACAAGCATACAGGGAGTACGAGAGCGAGAGAGCACAAGAGAATCGCGGCGTCACGGGCTTCATTAGGGATGGGATGAGAGGGCCGCTCAGCATCTTTTTTTTTTTATATATATATATGTATGTGTTTTTGTGTTTTACTTTCTCCTCTTTGTTTATTTCTCATTCCTCGTGCAGTTAATACTTATATAAGGGGCGTTTCGATATATATATATATATATATATATATATA
>NW_021705825.1:0-18703 GCF_003719475.1 Trypanosoma rangeli
GTTTATCACGGATTCGACGAGCTCGGGATCGCTCAGGGAGATTCCCTCTATTCAAAGCAGACATGCGCCGGCGTGCCGCACTGATGAAATAAACTAAAAAAAGAATGTCCTCGGGCAATTGACCCAAATTGTCGGGACGCGCAGTGAATTAGAGCCAATAAACTATTGAACAGTCACCGTTCAGGCCCGCGGCATGCTTTTTTTTTCTGTGTGTGTGTGTGTCGAAAGCTTTCGACGACCTGTCAACTCCGTCAGTAGCTCGCAGGAAACACAACGCCGCGCACTTTGCAATTGGATGCTTCGTAACCAAATAACGTGCATCGATGGCGGCAAGGGTGCTGTTCTAGTTGTTCCTTGCAAGTCAACGAAAGAATGACCACTGACAACGCGTCTGCAGGATTCGAGTTGAATGCGGCGAGGTGCGCATCAGAAAGTAGCGCCGCCCAAAAAGGCGAACATTGGGGTGTTGCTGGTACATTGCGCCCACCCACACTCCAAAACGGCCTCTCTCAATCCGTGCGGGCGCCCGTCCCCAGCAGCCAAACGCCCTATGCGGCAGGCACCTCCACACCTGTGGGCCTCCGCGTCAGTAGACGCAAGCAGTTCATGTGGCCACGTCATCACCGTGCAAAACTCCGGGGCCGCCCCGTATCCTCCAACACTTCCCCCTATCATCCGCGTCATTGGCGAATCCCTCGGGCAGAAGAAGTGACACCTGCATCCAGCAGGCCCACAACCATCATCTACGCCGTCGCCGCTGTGATGTAAAAGGAAGCTGCCGCAGTCTCCCACAGGAAAAGACGACAGCTGCGTTGTGTGGTTGACCACTCTACGGCCAAAAACTGGAATCTAGAGAATCCCAGAGATCGCTTCCATCTCGTCCACACGCCAGAGAACGGCAACAAGAAAAAAAAAACAACTCTACAAGTGCTGCCTTCAACGGGGAGTCTTCCGGAAAGAAAACCAAGTTATAGATAAGGGAAAAACAGGGGAGTTCAACGATACGTTAAATCTTTTATTTATCCCCAACAAGTTGCACCTTACTTTCAAAAAACTATCACTTTAAAAATTGGAACCAGAAAGAGCATGTAAGCCAAAAACAAAATGCGCACAGACAGCTTATCCTTCTGTAAACTCAGTTCTCTCTAGTTCTCTACGTATTCTATTTTACCTTTGTTTAATTGATAAACATGGTTTGTACTCTTCAGTTTTTCATTCACATACAGTGTTTTGGTTACAACTGTGACCTCACGCAAGGGTCTCCTCTCACGGAATGTCGGTGACGGGACGCAGAGTTGTGTGGTTACCCTTTGCCACTGGGGCTGCAGCAGTTCCAATATGCCACTGTTGTACCTCGGTTAGAAGCCTTGTGAACCGTTCCTCCAGGTCGGTGTTTTGAAGTCGCCGCTGGGGTAAACTAGAGGCTCCTTCTTCAGCAGGTAACTGAAATGCTACACGATTCCGCCGCAAAGGCATGACGTTCCCGTCGCTGTTTGGCAAAAAAGAGGAGTGATTTAACGATGGTGAGTTCTGTAGCTTTCGCACTCGCTCGCGGTTGTGTCCCTCATTCGCAACAAGAGACAGACCGCCATTCTTGGGCATGCGGACATGCGGGGCCTCACTTGCCGTGTGCGAACGACTAAATGCGGCTGACGCTGTAGCTGCTCTTGTACCCTGTGATGTGGCCCTCTTTACGGGGGCACCTTTGCTGCCATTGCGGAGGTGTGAGCGCGGCGCAGGAGCACTTGTTACAGATTTCTTTGTAACTCCCACAAAAGCGACTTTTTTTGCATTAGCCGAAGGTGTCCTATCAAAACCTACCGGATTTTTTGCGGTAGCGAATCCATTCTCCACCGGTTGACGCAACGATGTTGTGCTGTGTGTGGTGACAAAAGGTTCCGACCTCGACCGTGTTGGTCCAGTGGAAAACGGAATACGGTCAACTTTTGGACTAGCATTGCCTACGTGTGCTTTGCTAGACGGTGTTCCCTTGGTCTGGCATTGTGCACGACAGTGGGATGGTTGACGTGCTACGGAATTCTTTCCACTTCCACGACCCTCCACCAAACGCTGTATACGTGCCTCTATGGTTTCCACAGGTGAGAATGCCCGGTGTGCATCAAGAAGAGAGATGGATGGGGTATGTCCAGTCTTCATCGATCGCTCAAAGAAGGGAATCATGTCCATCGTAGACAAGGAAGGGAGATTGGCAAACATAAGCGCTAGCTTCGCCTCGTCCATAATGTGTGAAACACCAGAGGCTAACGGAAGCATGTGTCGTATCACGGATATACACACACTAAGCGCCTGCATGTACTCCTCTTCACGATTCATGATAGAACGACACTCCTGGTGGTAGTGCGCCGCGAGACACTCCGCCTCCGTGCAACTTTGTCGCAGCTTCACATTATCCATCAGGAGCTCCAGTAGTGGGTGTTGTTTCTCTCCCAACAACTCTTGACGAATTCCAGCGATGGTGCGATCCGTATCATTCATTTTTTCCAAAAGTTCCTCCATTTTCCCACCTTGTGTCGCCGATTCCATCTCCATCTTCTCAATAGCGAGCCGCAGGCCCGCCACACCAACCGGTGTCGCCTTCTCTTCATTGGCATCCCCAGCAGCTGACTTTCGTCGGGCGGCAAGAAAACGGGCAAGCTTCCATTTGTGCTGCCGCAGTCGAATGTCAAGTTCACTGTTGGCCTCCTGTGTCTCCCGCATCGCTCGGTAGAGTGTCTCCTTCGCCACTGAAAACTTTTTCAGCTTCTTTTGCAGTGCCGTGTACGCGTCGGACCCTAACACTCCCAGTGTCACTCGAGTCGATAAACGACGTGAGGTGTGAAGCATGGTAGGCGATGTCTCCAGGGACTCCAGTCGAATGTCGTTTCCCATTGCAATCGTCGAAGCGCCCGGAGGCGGTGATTGCTCTCCTTTACAAGGTGTCAAAATTGGCATCGGGGAGAAAGAATCCGCGACGAGTTGTGAACTTTGTCGGCCCATTACGCTTCGGTTCAAGGCAGCTTCGGGGCTGCCCCCGCGTAGACGCAGTAGTTCATCCTGTGTCTGTGCCAGTTCCAAGCGAAGTTCATCAATCAGTGCCTCTTGACTTTTGGTCACCTCCTTTGAATCAACACGGAATTCGTGGCGCTTGGCAGAGACCTGAATATCCTTTGCCTGCATCGCAAAGAGCATCGTGTTGATTGTCTCTTCGTACATCTTACTACTTGGGCTAACGCAAAAGAGCATTAACGTGCGACAGTTTCCGCCAAAGCAATCCCGCAGTAGCCGCGTCAGCTTGGAGCCTCGATATGGAATATAATTCACACGATCGGGGTGCTTGCTGCGATAGATCAAGGCCTGAACCACGGTGCCAAGCGCGAGAAGGGAACGATTGATGTTTCCACCCTCCTGTAGACGAATACCACTGTTACTTGTGCCTGCAGCGCGCTCTGAGCCCGCTAGGTCGCAAAAACGAATGCGGCCCACGGTCCCAAGAGTCGCATCCACAGTGTCCTTCACCTCCACTTCCAATGTAAGAATTGCGTGTGAGCGGCTTGACTGGGCATTGACGTTGGTAGACGCAACAAATCTATTTGCTTGGCCAAGTTCCACAAGCTTGGCGAAGTCTTCCGCAGTTTGAGGCGTGACGTGCGTAAGACTCTTCACGCTAAGACTCTCAAGATTGGCACCACTCCTCTCTCCGTCGTGGAAACTGTCTTCCTGGCCAAAGTCCTGCAGCTTCAGTGGAATCCGTTTTCCACTAGAGCTTGACGGCACTAGCAGGTCAAAGACCTCCTCATTATACACTTCCAAAAACGTGCAACGCACCTTCACCACTTTCTGCTCTTCCACCTCTAGTCGCTCCTTCTCCTCCAGGATGTCCCGCACGCCCTGGTATATCACCCCTGCCACACTCATGTTACTGCCAAACATGGTGTGCGTCTTTCCCGAACCAGTTGCACCGTAGGCGAGGATAGAGCCATTAATGCCATCAAAGACACCAGCCACAACGTTACGGCAGGCCTCATACACCTCGAGCTGTGTGCTGTGTGGGTGAAACACCTCGTCAACCTTGAAATATTGTGACCGAGGCTTGGCATGACGGACACCAAAGTAACGAGACGGTGACTGCGTTGGGACACCGTGGACAACAATTCCATCCTTGAGGCAATGCAAGATACTCTTCACGGAGGGGTCCGCGTGCTCCACCGTGGACAAGGGACGAACGCGCGCCATGACTCCAACTGCATTCCACTCCTTTTGTGCCAGCACCTTGGCGGCGTCGCCCTCCTCCCCGCCCACGCCACTGGTAGCCAAAACTGCCATGTCACTCTCTGAAGCCATTCCCTCGCCCCGACCCCGTGGTGTCACCGATGCACCACTTAGTTTTCAGATCCTCCTCTTGGAGCCCCGTTTAGCCGCCGCCGTCTCCTTCTTCCTGCTGTTCCGTAGCTTGTAACGATGAACGTTGGGCCCCACGAAAAATGGACTCACCGCCCACACTTCGAAGGCACACTTCTGCAGCTGCCCTTCAGGGTGCGGGGAGCGACAAGCACAGAAAAGAGAAGCAAAACAAAAAAAAAAGAGAGAGATAATTGTAAGCAGGCAACAACAATAAGATCAGGGAGAAGGATTCTACTCAGCGTGGTATCATGATGGCCCCTCACACCCACCCCGCACCGCAGTTGAAGGAGGATGTGCCAGACAATTCCAGATAGGCAGACACAGTGAGAACCTCCGTGAAAAAAAAAAAAACCGCTGACATTGTTAGGTAAATAATCCAGACAAAGACGCTTCCTTTTTCCCCGTTACAGTGTGAGGAAAGTTTTATTCCTCACACCTTGCTTTTGTAAACTGCCCATGTCGCCCTTCTCGCCACACATTCCCGTGTTAAAGACGCAACCACAAACACGCAGGAACGCCTACCGTGAGACCCTTGGCTTCAGAGCGTGGGCACTTGTCTCTTCTTCTTGCATGCGATTGATGCGCCGAGTGATCTCTCGTAGTTCTTCTTGTTGCCGTCGATAATGCTCTTGTGACACCAAAGCATTCCGAGCAAATTCTGTGCAGCGGGGAATGCTAAGAACAGCAACATTATTTACTTTCATCACGTTGGCTGACGCAACTGCCGTGGAGTGAGGAGTACTAGCGGTAGAAACAGCAGCTACGCCCACACTCCCCAACTTCCCAGCGGTCGAACTGTTAGGCGGAGGGCGCCGCAGCAGCGTGAAATGCACCGCCTGCACCGGCTCCTCTTTCTGCGATTCAAGTTCAGGCGCTAGGGGACCTTTCTGCGTGCAATTACGCCGCTGCTGGCGATGCATTCGCATACCTATCGCCAGGTCCTGCTCCATGAGACGCTCTGCGGGAATGCCCCTCGCGACTGCGGAAGCAACGGCAGTTCCCATGGCCTCTCTGGGGTTTTCCGACATGAGTTTACGCAGCTCGCCGTCAAGATTGGCTTCCTCAAGCCTAAGTCGCAGTGTTTCTGCTGCAGCAAAAATACCGCCTTCTTCAAACTCATTATCTTCTTCTTCCTCCTCTGCCTCACTTTCTTCTTCTTCCTCTGCCTCACTTTCTTCTTCCTCCTCTGCTTCACTTTCCTCCTCTTCTTCCTCCTCTTCCTCCTCGTCTGTGGAAGTTACCTCCGACAGAGAAGCAGAGGTGAGTGGTGTTGCAACATTTTCGCACTTGCTGTCGCGCTCACTAGCGCTCTCATAATAGTAGGAGCTAGAGCTGCTTATGCTTCCCACACCACTGCAACTCCTATTAATGATGATCTGATGCGTGGAATTTTCATCCTCCACTGTATCACTGTCATTTTCAGTGGAAACCTCGTCCGCGTGCTCCAACTCTTCGGGTAGGAGGTCCATCGACGCCGGTATGGTGTCCTCCATATCGGCGTTGTGAGTTTGCGCAGACTCCGGTGTACGGACCAGTGGCTCATCTTGTTCGCCTATAGGAAAAAGACGAAAAAAAGGACCATCAGTTTGACAGTCTTGAAAGGCCTTGTAG
Organism: Trypanosoma rangeli; assembly: GCF_003719475.1. Lineage (NCBI taxonomy): Eukaryota > Euglenozoa > Kinetoplastea > Trypanosomatida > Trypanosomatidae > Trypanosoma > Trypanosoma rangeli. Next base: position 6,013 of record NW_021705825.1, read on the forward strand.
GTTTTTTCATACCACGTATTGGCAGGAAACACAGTTTCTTCCGCTACAGCCTTGGCGTACGTTTCGGCTTCTGCCATTGTCTCCGGAAACCTCAACATCTGCGATGATGTTCCCTCCCGCTCAGGGCCGCGCTCTTGTGGGTCCTCTGTTGTTTGCTCCTTCAACTTCACCTCAGATTTCTCTTGCTTGTAGAGCATCTCCCATCCCTCCCGCTGGGCCGCATCTCGGTGCAGTTTGTTGCCAAGCTCCTCCACGAGTTCCTTGAGCCTAAGCTTCAGTTGCAAAGGCAGCGTCTCTGGAAGGCTAAATCGGTAAAGAAATAGTAGTGACATGAGCTTTCGAAGCAGCTGATGCAGACTGTCAAGGTGTTCCATGGCTCTTAATGCGCGAGACCGTCCCCCAGTGAGAGCACCTGTACTTACGGCCCAAGGAAGATACGGGAGGCACTCCCAAAGCAGGGTAACCGAGCACTGCAGGCGGCTGTAGTCATTGCAGTGAGGTGTGGCAAGAGGAAAGTATTGCAGCAGTAGCAGCAACAGGTGGACCACAAACCGGAAAGACACCAACCGAACACGGTAGAAGTTGGCAACATAAAAACAGTCAACCAGGCGCCACTGCAAAGGGCGGTATGGGAGATGGGCACCGGAGGTCATCCGATGGTTCGTTACATCGCCATGACCACGTCTCGTGACTGCGCTGCCGACCTCCAAGTCACGCCTCATGTCCTCTGCAATCTCGTGCAGAATACGCTGCACTACCTGGATGCAGCCCGCTTGGGAGAGCACGGCCAAGAAGTCGGCCAGAAATGGAATGGCATCCCAACTCACCTGGTGTGCACCACGCAGCGCTCGAATAAGCATTTCCCGACTTTCAGCTTCATTCCATGGCATCTTAAGCAGCTCCCTCCGCACAAAGTTATAGTTCGTCGGGGACAAGATACGATGCAGCAGATACTGCACATACTTCGCCAGTGGGGTCTGCTCTTCCGGGGCAACACGGCAACTCACAACAGATGCAGGAGGTGCAGATCGCAAGAAGGTGAACGCCTTTGTGATTGTGTGTGAGGACTCTTCGCTCACTGCCTCCTCCTGCATCGCACTCTTAAGTTTTTTAATTAACTTATCCGCCGTTCGACGTGTCAAGTGGTTGCGAACCAAGAAAAGGCCACCGTGCTCAATGGCGCCAGCAATGGTTGCTACACTGCAGGGCCGCTTCAGTTCCTCCATCGCAACATTCAAAACGTTCAACACCCGGCTAGGTGGAATACTTCCAAACTTCATCAACTCACACAGATACCGCACGGTGGCAGTGCACCGACGCTGCAACACCGCATCGCTCCATGTGCTGCATGAGGTGTCTGTCTCTCTTGTCAAGGTGGCAGCTGTATACTCTCGTCTCCACTGCGCCTCCAGCTTTGTACCAAGGTACTCCCCAACATCAGGAAAGTACTGATGAAGGATTGCGGCACAGCGAGCCATAAATGGAAGTTGTTCAGGGTGGCGGAAGCGCGAAAAGTGACGCAACTCCAGCGTCAATAGCATTCGACAGTTTGTGAAGAACAGTGCAGCCCCAACAAAGTTCTCCGATGAACGACGAAGCGGCTGAAGTGCCTCCCCAACAAACCGTTCGCACCATTCATCCACCATAGCAGCACTGGCGCACCGCTCAAGCTCCTCCAGCAACCTCAATACTGCCGCATAGTCATCAAACAGCGCCGCAGGGACGGCCAATTTAGCCAGGCGAAGTCGCCGACGCTTCATTAATGCCACGGCCTCAGTGCAATTTTGATACTTGCCTTCCTCGACGGCGTCAGCCGTCGTCTGAACCTCCACTTCGTCGTCCATCAAGTCCTCCTCACTGCCTTCGGCATCGCCGCCCCCACCAGCCGCCCCAAGTGCCACAGCAGACAAAGCCGGTACGAACGGTGACGCAGTCGCCCCGCCACTGGCCCTGTGGCGCGAGAACAAGTCCCAGTTCGCCCTTTCGGCAGCCAACGACAACAGGAGTGCATCATTCGACAACGCCTCGAGTTCCGGAACATACTCGTAGAATATCCGCTGTTCATCGTTCTCAAAGCGATTCAGCGTCTCCGCCCCCACAATGGGGCGGAATTTTTGAATTACTGAAATCCGCACCGCGTCAACTTCCTCCTTTTGTTCAACAATCGAGAGATCGATGGGCAACGGGGCGACAAAGCCCAGCATGCCAAGCAAGTTATCACACACCACAAACAGTCGTTCTACGTGCTCCTGAAGCAAACGAAACCGTGCCTCATCCACATTAAAGCGTGTATTTCTCCCGCGGAGTTCAGCCGGATCATTTAAGGAGCGCCACCACTTCTCAATCTCGTTTTTACCTTGTGTATAAGCTCTAAGACCTGCCTTCGCAGTGGCTAGAACGAGCCCAATGAACTGGCGTTTTTCCACATCTCTGCTGTAGTTTACCGCTGAAGAGTTGCGGATTTCGCACAACCTCGCCCAGCTTGCCTCCTCTGCCTGATGCGCCACCGCATCTTCCACCAGTCCAACCACTTTGGTTGTGGCGTTGAACGTCAACCGAGCTCCCACGGGGCCAAGCAGGAGCATTGTCATCCTCTCCTCCTCCGTGTTTTCGTCAGTTGTCAACACCCCACAGCGTCCCATGAGCTCACGAAGTCCCTCTGGGCCCTTTGCACTTTCCCTGTTTCCGGGGAAAAGGCACGACAACGCTGCATTCTCGTTACCAAGTATTTCAATGCCTACTTCGCGTACCACAAGAACCGTAATCGAGAGAACTGTCGCGACGGCTAGAGGGGTATTTGGCGCTCCCGCCCGCTTCTCCGCAAGCTTGTACAGTAACTTCAAGAGGTTCAGCACCGGTTTAGCATCCGAAAAAAGCCCCACAAGCCACCACTCACAAAACACCTTAGTGACCAAGCGCAGACGATTAAATTCATCCACAGGCGACTTAACTGATGACGTCGGGAGGCTGTTTTTGGCTGCGGCAGACGGAGGTACAGAAGACCCCGAGGATGCTACTGTCATTGCTGAAGGCGCAGCTCCTTCTCCAGCGGTTGACACCGTCGCTAATGCATATTCCTCAATGCGTTCCACGGCTGCCTTGAGTGCCGCGGCGTCCACAATAGTTTCAACATTCTCCTTCAACTCTTTCAGGACCGAGGGCCAGAACTCCCCGTAGCGCTGGTGCACCTCGGAGCAGACTACAGCTAGCGAATGGGCATCCGCTGGCTTCATCCTTGTCCCATGACCAAGCGACTGCACGACACCGTGAGCCGCCTCGGAAATAAACATACCAAAGCTCACAGTGTCAAGCTGCATCAAGATTGTTTTTTCCGACGCCTCGGCGGAGTAATTTTTGAATCGCTTCGCTAACGCAGTCGCCTTCTTCACATCAAACTTTAACCCTGAGCTCCTTGCAGCAAAGGCCCCACGTTGGGGTTCCGGGTTCAAATTGAGCCTCCGCAACTCATCCCGTACCCTAAGGATATCTGCAGTAGATGCAGACATTTGAAATGTTTCCTTTATGTTCCTGCTTTGCCTCTCCGCGTACGTGCTGAGGCCCACGCCCTTCGTCGCAAATTATGAGCGACACACCGTACTTACGACCTTGAAGAAAACCAGGTGCAGCAGAGCAGCAACAACAATTACGGTAAAGAGACGAGATGCGGCAAAAGAAAAACAAAAAGGACAAAACCAAAAAAAAAAAAAAGAACGTTTCGTGTGCGGCAGGGAATAAAGTCACACGCCAAAAGCGAGGGAGTACAGGCGGGCTGCAAACTGCAGTGTCATTTTTCTTCCCCCGCCTCTCCTCCTCCTCACCACCGCCCTCCCACGCGCACTTGCGCAGACAGATAGGAGGCGGAGGAAGAAGAATTCTACCGTATTTGCCTTCTATCCCTCTTTGTTTATATTCCCCTTCACCTTCATCATTTGATTTCTGTCACTCAAAGACACCAGTCCTTTTTGGTAAACAACTCTTCTGATTGCCGTACCTTTTTACTCCTTTTGCTATTGCTGTCCCCCTCCCCCCTCCCCCCGCGCGCGTAGGCCTCCGCCTTCAGTTTGCCTCATCACTCTATTCTCTGGAGGAAACAGAAAAAAAAAATAAACCACGCATACAACAACTACTAACGCGGCCTACCTCTGTTCCTTTGCCTTCTATGAATGTCTGTTGGTGGAACGCCTGCGGCACCAACGTGCTGCCGCCTCCCACTCCTCTCAGCATTGGTTTATCCATTCGATTAAGTATATTTTATGGTTGTGGTGTGGCAGCTCCCTGCTCTGGTGCACGCTCATCAATGTGCATATTGACGCGCGTGCCAAACTCCCCTCGCGTGAATCACTGCGGTGGGGATTTCTCGTACAGCTGCCGGAGCTGCTCCTTGGCGTACTCCATGACATTTGCCTCATCCACGTTCTCTTCTTCGTTGTCGTTGTCGGTGTTGTCCTCACCAGCAATCATCGTCTCCCTTATTCGCTGTTTCACGTCTGACCACCTCACCTTTACGATTTCCTCCTTTGTCATGGGGCCAATAAATGCGTCTAGTACCCTATCAACGCGCTGCCGTAAAAGCAGTGGCAAATCCACCTCCGTCCGTGCGGTGAACTCGGGGTTGGCAGCATCCTCAGCGTCCTCTGATTTCGCGACAAGAACTAAGGAAGCTGCCTTCTCGCCTGCTATGCCACCACCTGAAGCAGCAGCAGCAGCAGCCGTTGGCGCACGGAATGGAACGTGCGTGAAAATGTGGACATTTGCGTCCAGAAAGATGGTACCGAGTGCCTCCGCGGCAGACTTGGAAGACACGAAAAAAATTTGGCAGAAGAACGCGTCCAGGGTATCGTTTGAGTGCATCTGCACTGATCTGCCGCTGTCCCAGGCACTCCTGCATCACCCGGCTACCCAGGTCGCACAGCAGCCGTGCCGCGTGGCTGTCTCTGTCAACCACCTCATCTGACTGCTTGATGCGGGTAAAGAGTTCCACCAGAAAGCTCGCACACTGCGTTCCGTGGCGGAAAAGCTCATCAAACAGCAGATGCCAGACACGCTGGTACGCAACAAAGTGGTTCTCCTGCTCAGTGCTGTAGAAGGTGTGATGAGCCATAAAGAAGACCAAAAAAGGAATGGTGTATTCGAGGAAGCAAGTAAGGGCCTCAGGTGACGACAACGTCGCACCGGAGCTTCTCTGCTTCGTACGAAGGTGGTCACCAACCTGCTGTAGAAGGGCACGGAGGTATTGATACCCACTTTTCGTCTCCTCACTAACAACGGTAAGAATTAGAAAAGCCACGTAGCGCATATCGCATTGGTTCTCCATGATATGGAAAGTAATCTTCTTCTGCAGTGAACGCCGCACAACAACCTCATCCTCGGCGGAGAGAATCACTGCCACGGCAAGCTCCTTAGCGATGTCAGACGATGGCCTAATTACAAGTTTCGCTAGTTGCTGGTTAATAGAAATACGACGGCGACACGCACCAACTGTGTTTGGCTCCCACTCGCCCGCTGTCTTGTAGGCAGCGAGTAGGGCATTAAGCGTCGAAACCACAGCACCTACAACACGATCTGCGGCGTAGCTCAACGCGATTGCTGACATACATTTTGTTGTGGCATCTACAACCGCAGCGGCAAGTGACGTGGGAAACACATCGGCTCGTTTCGCGTTGACCTTGGCTGAATCCTCAGCCGTAGTTCTGTCACGAACAGCGGCAAGCAGAAGTTCGGTGAGAGTGCGCATCAACGATTCATCCTGCAAAAGCGGTGCCACCGCGCAATCCTTCGCGAAGGCTGTCAATGCCTTCAGCCACCCAACGGCACTGGGAAGTGTGGGAGTCGCCGAGTTACGGATGCGAGCAAGGAGAGAATGCACCAACTGACTGAGCGCTTTTGACTCCTGCAAACCGTTGACACTGATGAGAGCGATGAAGCAACGGGCGGCATGCTTGCACATGGCCCCCACCATCTCGGGTGTGGCGTCCTGCAAGAGTGGCTCGTGGCTGCAAGAACATAACCGGGCCAACGACGTAAAAAGAGCCTTTTTGCGTGTATTTATAATATCGGCGGATGCCGTGTCCTTGTCGTACCCATGCTCGTCCACCGCAGCCCCGCTTGCGTACCTGGCCCACTCGGTAACACAATTCAAAAGAAGAATCACCCACGATGTCGGAATCTTCGCGTTGCTGCTTTGACACACAAGTTCTACAAAATCCACAAGAGGCACGGCGCAGTGTGGCATAAACGACGGAGCGGTGCGCTCAAGGATGATGAGTGCACGGAGCAGACCCTCCACCTCGTGCTTCACCTCTGTTTCCACTGTTTCAGCTCCATCGCCGCAGACACCACGCAGAGTCTCACGTAGACGTGCAATCAACTCATTAACATGTTCCAGCTCAACTGGAAGCATCATCTGCCTCGATAAACTTTCCTGCACAAACTTGAGCACATGCCCCTCAACCCGACCTTTCAGTGCCTTGACAAGCAACTCCCGCTCCTTCGCGTAGTGGAGGTGCCTATCCGCACAGCAGCTCAAGAACGCCTTGGAAACATTGTCATCCTTAGAGCGAAACAGGGCATCCCACTCCCCTTTCTCCGCATGTGTCATGGTCTGCACAAAGTTAAGAAGACGATGGATATTGTTGATCATCTCCTGGCCCTCTGTCGACTTCAGATCTTTACTCCGCACCTCGGCACGCAGTTGAAAGAGACGCAGGATCGCGAGCCGTAGCTGCGCCTTCTTCGCGGCAAAAGTGAGCAGCTTATTAAAACTCTTGGGATTTAAGTGGGAACACATTTTTGCCAAGCCATCAGCAAAGGAGCGCTCCTGCGTGGCACTCTCCTTCTCAAAGTCAAACAACGCCATACTTGCCCGTGCCGAGCGCCGACCGGTGGAGGTTGATGAAGCAAACGCAGTGAGCAACGCATCACCGGTGACCACCCTTGACGCGGGTGGCAGCATGGATTCAAAGCTTGCCTCCAACAGCAACACGCCCCCCTCGGCGTTCAGGCACTGCATCATCACATTCGGAATCCACGGGTAGAGCAGTGTGCGGTAGATGTCACTAAGTCGCTCCACCGCAGCTTGTCGAACCTTGAGGTTCTTGTCGGCGACGCGCTGCCCGAGCGTCTTTTCCATTCGCTCGGACGTCACGAGCGACGGAGCGGCAGTGACGATGTCACCGTACGCAAGTACTGCCGCGCGACGCACCAGCGCGTGCGGATCCACAAGGTGAAGTTCCACCAAAGGAAGCAAGTCGCGAACGCGCTCTTCCGTAAAGCTTGCCGAGACTTGGGTGGAGACTCCAATAGCACTTGCCGCCAGCTGCAGCATTTCTATACGCAGCGCGTGCTTGGGGTCATTGAAGCGTGCAAGGAGTGCGGCAAAGGCGGAACGGTACGTCGAAGTGGCGGTCTCATGAGCGCCAAAAGCCATGAAAAACCCACGCAGAAACAACAAGCGGATGTCCGCAATTTCGTGCTCCAGATACGGGAGAAGTGCCGGGACAAGTTGCCCGACAAGATCCACGTGCAGTTCCATCAACGCCACGAAGCACTCCATCGCCCGTCCAACCCCGCGCAGCCCACGACGCTTTTTCTCCAGCTCGTCGCCCGTAACTTCGGCCGCAGCCACCTCGCCCACGCCCTGTTCGACCAACTCCACCATGTAGCTAGCAATGGCCGGGTGAATCACATCCAACTGTTCCAAAAAAACACGAGCAGCGATAATGGCACCGGGCGCCCGGGCCTTTTTCCGTGTTGCGTTCGCAACTGGTTTACCACCAGCCGTATTTCCAGCTAGCCGGTTTGACTCCATACGGCGCAGCAAGGTAGGTGAAGCGGCCGTAATCTCCGCTAGCAATGGGGCAAGCTCATCGGGGGTAATGGACTTGGTTGCGCTGAGAATGTCAGCGAGAACCCTCCCCATTTCCGCAGCAGTTATTGGAGTAATCGCGTTATCACTCTTTGTTAGCGCCTCGCTTCCTGTACACGATCCAGCAGCCTGTGAAATGCTCTGAAACATGCATGTTAGACGCTCGTGCACCGCCCGGCGACAATGGGGAATAACGTACGCAAAAATGTGCGAAATACCTGCACGTTCAATGAAATGCTCGCATGTCTTCAGACATGCCTCGCCTCTGGCTACCTGTCCAAAGGGAAAAGTCAGACACGCTAAGACATCATCGGCATAACGCGCATCAAACGGTAGCGTGACAGACGTCTCTGGGAATTCATGTTTGTTGCCCAGCCGCACCAGGTCGGACAACAGGCACCCGGTCATTTGCTGCACGCCGCTAAGGCTGCTTTTCAAGTAACGGGGATTGAGAAGTTCTTTGATGAAGGCCGCGCTGACGGAAAAGGGCGGGTTTGCCGCCCGAAGTACGCGATGGCACTCAAACAGCCATGGTAAGAGCTGTGCGTCCGCCTTGTTGTGGAGCACAGACCCCGAAAGAACAGAGTCGCTGTTCGCACCCGGAACTTCATGGCGTGCTCGTTTGCTTGTAACCGCAGCGCCGGTTGGTCGGTTGCGCCCGTCACTTCGCTCCCTTCGCGTAGCTGTCGAAGGCATTTTTTTCTCTTTTTTTTTTCCTGTTTGTTCTCCTCCTGCGTGCGTGTTTGCGGCTTGTCCCTCACACCCTCCGTCACTGCGACCACTACTGTCTGGTGATCGTACGCCGTGAACCTGCTTGCGCCGGATGCGGGAATACAACCGCGCATACACGTGGCAAAAATTAAAAGAAGAAACAAGAAAAAACAAAGCAATATATATATATATACGGATAGATAGAATAAAAAAAAGAAAAAATGTAGAACAGGGAAGCAGCACAGAAAGAAAGACCTCAGCAGCAGCAGAGTCACTCCCGTTTTTGTTCACGTTGCCTTTCCGCCGTTTCTCCTCATCCCTGCCGTGTGTGTGTGTGTGTGTATGTGTGTGTGGAGTTGCTCCAGCCGCCACGAGATCAACGGAAACGAGGAGGCAACCTGCAAGCATCCAAGCCCACAAAAAGCGTATCGACAGAAAGAAAGAGAGTGAGGACACAAAAAAAAGGAATAATAATAATAAAAAAAAAAAAACTTACATCAAACAACAAAAAATCATAATACTAATAATAATAAATCATCCGATATACGTGGAGCTCAAAACTTCATGCGTCACACGCGACCGTCGGTGCTGATCCTCCAATCAGGGAGTACTGATGCCAAAGGTGGCTGCGCTTCGCTGCAGCTCCTGTTTCAATTCATCAATCTCTTGTTGTTGTTTCAGGATAAGCGCATTGTATTCTGAACGCATCGATTTCACTTCCACATCATCCTCCATCAAGCTTCTCACCCCCTGATCCCAGCTGGAGCGCTTCAGTTGCAGCGATGAAAGTGTCTCCTGCTCTCGTTGTATCCTTTTCAGCAAAAACGCCTCCTCCTCCTCCACAGACGCAAAGCGAGCACCGTTCCCATTCCTTCTTTTTCTTGAAGACAAAGCAGCTACGCCGCCCATCAAGTTTCCAGCGTATTCCTGCTCTTCATCCTCGTCGCTGCCGTCGTCAGTGTCGGCGTCAACGCTATCTCTTATTCGCCGTACCTCAAGCTCCAGCGCCTGCAGCGCACCGGCAGCCTCCACCACCGCGTTGCGCCACTCCGCCGTTTCCTCTGCGCACAGCGGCGGGAGCGGTCGGCCCGTACTGGCCGACATGGGCTCGTGCTTGGTGCCAAAGAAGACGCCCGCCTCCTCCTCAATCATCTTCTGCCGGCGGTCCGTAGCCTCCAGAAGCAATTCTTGAATTGCCATTTCATGCGACCTCTGCGCCGTGGTGCGCTCCTCGTCACACAAGAGTTGGCGCACCGAGACGCCATTGATACGCGCTCTCGTCGTGCGGCACAACTCGCGATATGTGACGCCAAACCTCCACCGCAGTTCTTCTTGAACCGTCTCCCTTGCAAGTATTCGGTGCCGAGGCAAATTTGGGGCATTAGGAAAAATCGCTAACAACCGCCCCACACATCTCTCCACGAGGTCCTGAACGTAGCGCTGCGCCAACAAAACAGCAAATTGGGCCTCAAATGCTGGTAAGCCGTACATCTGAAGTACGTCCTCAGAGGAAGAGAAGTTAAAGTGCGCTAGTTTGTCCATGACCATCTCATAAAATTGAGAAATGGCTGGCAACGCCGCATCAACGGCATTTCCACACGTCGCTTGTAACGAGCATGTCATCCCTTGTCGGGCCATAGCAATGTTGCCGCCAAGCGGCGCCTCAACCGCGGCGTGGCCGAGCAATTCATTTGCCTCGTTAAATTCAGTCATAAAACACGGTCTCAGAAGGGCAGTTGAGTCCAACGGCGAGGGCACTTCAATGCGAGCACCGGCGTCCAGCAAGCGCTTTTTTGCTGCCTTTGCCACATCTCGCATATACACCACGTCCTTTGCTTTCGAAGGAAAAAGAAGTTCCTTAAGCGGGTACACGTTTCGGAGGACGCTGCTCCATCTATGCATCTTATCCTGACGGCGTGCTTATTTTGCTCCCTCGGCGTGGTATCAAGAGGATCAACAAAAATGGAGAAATCCAACTCCTCTTTTAGCGGAACCTGCGCCTGACGAATAAACAATTCACCCTTATCTGGATCCGCAAAAACCGTAATAATTCGGAGAAGCTGCAGCACAACTGGGACGTTTCGACAGTGAAAGCGCATCAGGTAGGAAAAGGGTGGGAATACTGTGCTGGGCGTGGCCTCGCTCTCCGCAACTGCCTCACTTCGCCTGGTAGTACTGTCGCTTCGCTTGCCCTTCTCGCAGAGGTTCACAGGCTGCAGCGGCTGCCTACAACGCACATAGAGGCTCTGCATGTCAGACCCCGGACCCGGCATGCGCTGCGTTACGACGTCGACCCGGGCCTTGTCAGTGTCCATCACGCCTGCAACTTGGCCCAGCAAAGCCGCATTGATCACGCGTCCGTCAGCGGCGGAAAAGAGATATAGTTCGCCACACTGTGAAATTAGCAGTGCACAAGGCACCCAACAGCTCTCAGAGCCGGCGGAAACCGAATATACATCGAGACGCGTGGCGAAACAAGGTTGGAGGGCGTACGCAGCCGTGTGAGAGACGCGTAATAACCCTAAAAAGAGCGGACTCAATGTAACGACTCCGGGCATCATCTGCATCACAGCATCAAACGTCAGATAAAGACAACAAAAAAAAATGCCTTTACGAGTACAGACGCATACCAGGCGTGTCTAGCGGAAAAAAGAGATTGAAGGAAAAAAAAGATAATAAACAACAAAGCAAGAGGGCTCCGGGTGCTGAAGCAGGCGCACACCCCCCCCCCCCCCCAGCAGACCAAATCAAAAGGCAACACACATAGAAAGAAAAAAAAAAATAGACGCAGACGCAGACGCATTACAATCGTATATGCACATGCGGGGCAAGAACCAAAGGATATGAGTTAAATAATAACTTTCACATGTAGACAGAAATCACTCTCATAGCAAAAAATCAAATAGACCCTTTCGAAAGCGAATGGGACTCCCAACGTCCGCTGCAGTTTCAGCCTTCCTGGCAACGTCAACTCCACCGCTACATGTACAGAAGGACAGTTGCTCTCCCTTCTCACACTGAATGCGCTCCGAACGCCGGCGACACCGCTCTTCCCACGTGGCAATGCGTTCTTCGGCGTCCAGCTCTAACCTCCGCATCTCCATGGACCAATGCTGGAGCATCTTGAGCTCCTTCTGCTGCTCTGCAACGATACCAAGGTACTGCTGTTGAACACGAGCTCTCGCAGCAGAAACATACACATCACGCTGCAGTAAACAACACTGCGCGTGCTCGCTGGCCTTCTTCACCTCTCGTTTAAGCCGACGCAACACATCACGAAGGCACACCACCTGATCCTTTACCATCGCTGCAGCAGGTGAGCGCATCGCGGCTTCCTCTTCCAAGCCAAGGTTTGTCCGCAGTGCGTCGTCACACTTGGAGAAGATGCGTGGCGCGAGACGCTCGCCTTCGTAGTGGTCGTAGTAATACGCCAATGCCCGCTGGTATTCCGTTTTTTTTTCCCTCTGCCACGCTGACAATACCTGCGCCCACCGCTGGTACGCACAGCGCCGCTGCTGTCGCCGCTCCTCCTGAAACTCCGCCTCCAACTTCTGCCGCAGCTGCCGAATCTCTTCCTGGTAAATGACCTGCCGTTCACGGCTGTAGGCAAGCTGATCGCTCGTGGGTTCGCCGCAGTCGTTCCAGTGTTGATGCTTCAACTGCTCCAACGCCAGAGAGTACGCCTCGTCAAACTTGCATTGCAAGCAAGATAAGAATTCGCCGTGCAATCGCCCCTCCTCCTCTAAAGGAATAAGAAAATTTGTCATCCGCACTTTCTCCACTGCATCACTTGACTCCATTGTCATGCTGCTGATACCCACCGGCAACGGCGGAACGCCGCTGTCGGCGCCAGGATGAAAATCTCCCTTTTCATTGGGGACCGCAGCAATCAACCGTGAAGTCTCCTTCGACCCATCATGGTGTGAGAGCCCAACCGTAGGGGTTGTCGCCAACTCCAATGGCGTCGCCCTCTCAGGCGTCTGCCCCTTCGAGGCCGCAGGCGGCAGGGAGGCGACGAGAAGAAAATCTCCCGGCATTCCCCGCCTCCCTTCTCCGCAGGCACGAGACGGTGGCGGACCTAATCTTGTGGTTGGCACATAAAAGATACGAGTAGCG
>NW_021705825.1:18728-42081 GCF_003719475.1 Trypanosoma rangeli
CGCCCCTCCTCCTCTAAAGGAATAAGAAAATTTGTCATCCGCACTTTCTCCACTGCATCACTTGACTCCATTGTCATGCTGCTGATACCCACCGGCAACGGCGGAACGCCGCTGTCGGCGCCAGGATGAAAATCTCCCTTTTCATTTGGGACCGCAGCAGTCAACCGTGAAGTCTCCTTCGACCCATCATGGTGTGAGAACCCAACCGTAGGGGTTGTCGCCAACTCCAATGGCGTCGCCCTCTCAGGCGTCTGCCCCTTCGACGCCGCAGGCGGCAGTGAGGCGACGAGAAGAAAATCTCCCGGCATTCCCCGCCTCCCTTCTCCGCAGGCACGAGACGGTGGCGGACCTAATCTTGTGGTTGGCACATAAAAGACACGAGTAGCGAACGAGGCGGAAGCGGTCAGTTAAAACGAGGCGGAACAGAAAAATGAGTTGGAAAGGGAGCAAGCGAGCACACAAACATCAAAATGTAAAGAGAGAGAAATACAAAACAAAACAAAAAAAGGAGGGGAGGGGGGGGGGGCGCGGGCGGAACCCCAAGCATCTCCTCAGTGGCAGTCCCTTCGTTGCTCTCCATGCCACCCAGTTAACACGGAACGCCTAGTTCCCCATTACCATTATCCACGAGGACTTGTTTGCGTTTATTTTGTATATCCTGTGCAAACCACATACACGCCGAGCATATTTAAAAAATAAAAATAAAAAATGTGTGTGAGTGCCGTAGTAACAGAGCAAACAAAATGTTATTTTGTTTTTCTTTTTTTTTAAACAAACAAACAAACAAACAAATGTGTAGACCCCTCAAAGTAAAATAGAAACAGGTTGAAAAATAATTCATATGACCCATGCAAAAACGAAAAATATGTGGTCAATACGGTGCCGTGTATGCATTGAAGGCGCCCAGACCCGTAGAGTCTGCGGCATCGCAGTCACTCGAAGGGAAATAAAATGGTAAGGGAACGCAATATCTGCGACGACCCGCGTTTCCTGCAGCACATTCATGCGCTTTACATGTCTCAAGAAACAAACAAAAAACATGTACACGGAGATGCATACATAATACCTACTAGTCCGACACGACAACAGTTCACTCTACTCCTCGCTCCTCTGCACTTTGGTCACGTGTATGCACGGTGGTGAATGGAGGCGTCTCTCTCTACAAGGCAATTTTAGACCCCACGCCGAGTTCCGTTTCAGCTAAATAATTTTTGCAAAAGCACTGCAAAGCCCAAAGAATGAGCCGCTCTCCCTCGTTTGCCTTTTGTTGCAGCTCTGCAATCGGATTGCCAAGGTATCCCATATGCCCTCCGGATGGCATTTCGATATACGTCACATTTGCATTAGTGTTTGCGAGTTTCTCCCAGCGACGGATGTTTGGTGGTTTGCCGCAGATGGGATCATTGCGAACGGCGATACATAAGACGGGAACCTGCGCCGTTAACAGTGAAACAAAGCAGCTTGCGGCACTGTAGTACTCTTCAGGTGAACGGAAGCCAAAGTGCGGGGCAGTGACGTGGCAGTCAAACTGAGCAACCGACCTCAGTCGGTACAAAAGCGGGTGATTCCCCTCGAACAGTAGCTCGGTATCTACAAGAGGTAGTTGCTTCATGACAGTCTTGTGACGGTCCGCGTACGCAACCAGTTCCTTGGCAAACGAATGCCCGTACAGTGAATGATTCATGGCGTCGTCAGCCTCGTTTAAATCATACGGTGAATTGAAGACAATGGCCGCTCTCAGCTGGCTCGGTTCCTTCCGGAGCCCCTGTTCTCCGAGATACTTGCACAAGACAACACCACCAAATGAGAATCCTAGCGCAATCAAAGGTTTTGGTTGGCGGCACTTAAGCCGCTCTTGAACCTGTGTTGAGGAAAAATGATTTTTAAGAACATGGCGGAGATCCATAGTGAACACAGCGCCAAAAATCTGCGCCTTCTCCAGAGGGGCACCCTCAACTCCACGTGTATTCAGCACCGCAACATAAAAGCCCTCTCGAGAGAGCAGGGTCACCGCGCGCCGTACGTAGGTTGACTGTGAACAACCCAATAGCCCTGGGAGAATCAGCACCAACCCCCTCACGGCTGTTTCACTGGCTGATATCAGGGGAAAGAAGTCGATGCAGAGTGAGTTGCCATCCTCCGCAGTCACCGTCTCACGGGTGTAGTCAACCTTACAGGATGGACGCAGAGACCCAAGAATGGTGTGCACGTGACCACCGTACATAGGCCCCTCGTACATCGTGCAGGAGCCCAACCCAAAGGAGTCATAAATGGCAGAACTACACCGCGATCCGACAGCTGCGATGCGTCGCTCCTTCCACGCTGCAAGTGTAAACTCCTTTTCCCCAATCATCCACTCAAGTAGACATATGGGCCAGCGGAAAAGCAGATTAAACAGTGTCTCTGGAACAACGTAAAACACGAGATGCACCACGCAATGAATAAGAAAGAAAATAACGCGACTTGAAAAGGAAGACATTGGCTGGCTTGATGGATGACTATTTGCTATTGCAAGAAATATGTCTGAGTATGGAAGTGGAGCCTCTGAAAATCTCACACAGAGGCGCCAAGAGGGTGATTGTGGTGGCTTGTGATCTAACAATACGGCTCAAGATACCAGCAGCGGAAGGGAAGAAATAAACAAAAAAAAACACAAGCAAAGCGGAGGTGCATGGCTCATCAACCCACAAAAAAAAAAAAAAACGTACCAGCGCACGCGCTCCCGTCTGCAGATATAGAGACATCACCAGTTCTCTTTTGTTGTTGTTTACTTTACTGGAAATGAAGTTTGTGACATCTCCTTCCTCCTTGTTTTTGTTTTGTTTTTGTTGTTGTTGTTTTTCGTTTGCTTCCCCTTCCTCACGTCTGCGTGTACGCGTGTGTCTCAGTCTCCGTCGAGAAGAGTCAGGCCAAAGTTATAGCAACAAAAGGCTTTTGGGTAAAGGTTTATCCCGCCCCCTTCAATCTCACCTGCTCGCCTTCCTTGTTTCCTTCTCTCCTTCACCCTGCGCTCGCTCGCTCTCTCCCTCTCTCTCTCACTCGCTCCTGCAGCATGCGTTGTGAACAGGCAGCAAAGGCCGCAAACCAAAACCAATTACTTGTTCAATACAACACCATGGCACATCACGACCTGGCACCTGGAGGCCCGGTTGACGGCACTTCCTCCTATCGTTTTTGCGTCTTCCTTCCACCGCTCCCTTTACCTTCCGTTCGCTACTTTCTTCTTCTTTCCCCTTCTGCAAACCCCTCTGCCTTGCTCGTGTTGCCAGCCTGCTTCTGTGGATACGCACGCATTAAACTCGTTATATCAATAGGACGTCAATAATATATATATATATAAATGAAACCAACCTTTTTATTTTTCCCTCTCTTTTTTGTTTACTATTCCTCTCTTTCTCTTTCTTTCTATCTCTCCCCTCCTGCTCTTCCCCTCTCTCTCTTTGCCTGCTTCAATGGATCCATGTTTCTTTTCCCCTTCCCCTTCCCCTTCCCCTTTCCCTTCCCCTTCCGGGTCCGTTGGGGCCGCGTGCGTCGAGTTGCACGTTTCATCACTCCTCATTTTGTCACCAAAAGAAAAGGAAAACACACACAAAAAAAGAGTCCCTGCTTGTCCCGCTCTGCCTTCTCCTCAGACACTTTTCAATGCAGCCACGCACATATGCCACACGCAGTCACCATTCTTTTATCCTCCTCTTTGTTGCTGTTGTTTTTTTTTTCGTCTGCCCATCCCCTATGGCGAAAAACGCACACTCCCATCTCATCTCTCTCTACCCCTTACTTGCTCCTCAGGTTCGCAGATTTGGCATGTCGCGACGATGGGGACAGTGCCCCAGTTCGGTCCTGGCTGCCGCCCTGCGTCACTGCAAACCACACAGAAAAAAAAAAAGACCCTTTCTGTGTTGCTGAGAGGTACAGGGAGTAAAAAGGGGGCAAATAAAAAAAAAAGATAGTTTAGGGACGTGTATGCCGTTTCATCCTCCCCACAGATAAATGCTGTGGGGTTTAGTTCCACGGGGCTGTTGTGAAGTTGAGTGAAAGGCCCTTGGTATTGGGTTGCGGTTGCGTCCCTGATCCACTTGCCAGTCCAGGTAGAGCAAAAAGCGACGCGGTGCTCTGAGGCGCGTCGTTTGGAAAGGCTCCAGCGTTAGCCATGCCTCCAGACATAGGCCTCGAAACGGAAGTGTATCGTGGCCTCTCAGGGAACGCGCCTCCTGAAATAACAGGGCTGCTTCCAGAAATGCCTGTCATGGGGGACGTCGAGAGTGGTGACTTGCCCGAAACATGTCCGGGACCAGCTTTAACAGCGAAGGATGGATGGGTTACCGTGTTGCCAGAAGTTTGCCCTGGCACCAGTGACGTTGGAGTAAAGGGGCAGGCATTGGCGTCAAGAGTAAAGCGCGCCACTGCACCGCCAGTGGTAAAGGGAGCAGTGACAGTAAAACCGCCACTCAGCCCTGATCCGACTCCTGTGCCTACCCCTACAGCGACATCCGCACCGGCAAGATGCGCTGACGTATCTGTCAGCTGCAGTGGCGGTGGTTGTGCAGAAAAGAGAGCGGTAGTCGATGAACTATCAAAAGCGTTCAATGTGTCTCCACACTGTACGCCCGCACTGAACGATAGTGGATCGGTCAGCGATCCCCATGTCGACAGACCTACTCCCATCACTCCCGCGGCGGAAGGCTGCAACGCAGGCGAAAAAGCCCCACCGCAGCTTCCCACAGCAGAGCGTGGCAGAGGAATTGAGGAACCATTACCAGAAGCAGCAGCAGCGCCTCCACCAAGAATAGAATTGGCATCAGGACTTACACCGTGTGCCGCAGCTGCTAGTAACGGTGGTGAGCATTGTGGAGAGGGACGTGTTGGTGTCATGAACGTCGGAAACAGCTGCGGGGTTCCGCCGCTCGTGGATGACGGAGCCCAGAATGACTGAAGGTCATTAATGGCCAACGTCTCATGACGAGTCGAAGAAAGCTCTGGAATGCGCAGTGCTGCCGCCAAATCTCGCTGTTTTCGGCGCTTCAGCTCTTGGCGCTCCTTCCGCTGTGCGGCACATGCCGCTGCCTCAGCCTCCAAGGTTGACAGTAGCTCATTGCCACTCTTGAGCTGCTGGTGTAGCTGCTCCATTTCACGGTTGCCGTCCTCAATCTGTTCCTGAAACTTTTTAATGGAAGCTTCTTCTTTGGACTTTTCTGTTGCCAACTTTGCGACCTGTGCCCGGTTCGTAGTCACCGTTTGAGTGAGCGTATCCAACTCACGCAGCAGCTCAGGGCTGGGGCCAGCCTTGGCAAGCAGCATCTTACGTTCACGGTCCTTCTTCTTCTGCAGAGCCTTCTGGTAGGATTTGCCATGCTCGTTCAGTAACTGGCGGTAACCACTGTTCCACGTCAGCTCGATGGTGTCGCGTTGCTGCGACTCGTGCTTTTCAAGCTTGACCACAAGTTTTTCCAGTTCTTTGCGGCGCCTCTCATTTTCTTCTGTCATCGCTGCAGCAACAGAATCGGCTGTCGTCTGCTGACCTCCTGTGCTTTGGTCCACGTTGTTGTCGAATCCCCGCTTCGCAAGGGAGCCCTTGCCGTTTTGATGATTGGTGTTCAACTTCTTTCCCCCATCTTCCGCTAGTGGCGGACCTTTGGAGGTCGTTAAGTCCATGGCGTACTGAAAAACGAGTCGATCCTCCGCACGGTTGTAAAGCCGGTACCCGGACTGTGACATGGTAGAACTTTGCAGCGCCACCGTCAGCGAGACAAAGCTCTCGAAACCTATCAATTCCCCAGGTGCGGCCTCCACCTCTTGTTCCAGAAACAACGCGGAACTTTCCTTCAGCGTTACCTCTGGGCTTGGGGAAACGGCATTGCTCCTGTTTTTGTTATTGTTGTCGCCCCCGTTGGTTACATTATTCTTCCGTTTCTTCTTGGGGTCTTGCGTCCGAACAATCATGTGAGCAGTGAGGGAGTCTGTGTGACGATGCCAAACGTAAAAACTCAGCTTGTCATCTACCACAGTCAGCAGTGCATGCCAACGGATCTTGTTGCAGCTAAAGCGATTACTCACCAATCGCTGCAGCACCATTACCTTCATGATTTTGGCGCTATCCACTGTGCAGGTGTAGCGCCCAGGAGCGTGCTCGTGTATTTGCATCTGTGGCATAAATGAGAGCTTCGAAATAGATGGCACAGCGTGGCGTGGGGGATAGAAGTAGTGGCTTATTTTCTCCGCTAGTAGCTCGGGAAGTTGGTGGATGTCGGCCAAGTCCGTGTCCTCGTGCACGGTAGAGATTGAGAGCTCATGGCAAACTTTCTCCAGCAAGGGGGTTGGCAGGGGTGAGAAAAACGTCATCACACTGGCGGCAGAGATAGCCATAAATATGTCCTCCGGAGACCAGCAGCGGTCCAGGAAGCCAAAGGCGTTGGCAAAATACCGAAGGTGCTCCGCACTCAGTGTGCAGATGTCGTGTCGCAGGGAGAGAAGACCACGCACGCGGCCATCCTGATCATCCCCTCGCTGCAGCATCACACCTCCCACGCCAGCGCCCAAAGCACTGTCTGCCGCCTCCGCAAGCGCTTTCGCGTTGTCCAAACTAGGATTATTGGCGTTGTTTCCGTCTTGACGCCGGTTGGCGCCAAAAGCAAAAGGCATTGGCGCCTGCGGTTCCAACTTATTCGAGACAATGGCACAAATTGTAAAGGCAAGCAGACGAAGGTGCTCTGTGATCGTCATGCGGCAAAGCTCCTCCTTCTCATCTTCAAGATGTATGCTCCACCAGGTGGCCAACTTTTTCATCGTGTTTAAACTCAGCCGGCTGACCTTTTCCGTCGTCTCCTTGAGGTCATCCAAGTCTTCATCGTGGAAGGAGCGACCTTCTTCGTACTCCTCTTCATCCTCGTCCTCGCTGTCGTCATTGTCGTCATTGTCGTCACTTGCATCAGCGTTGCCTGTCTTGCCGCCGCGTCCCGCGGCGTCCGAACCTCGTTCTTTGGCGTCCTTGCACTGCAAAAGCTCAAACACCACGGAGGGATGATCAATCTGCGAGGCTGTCTCAAGAATTGCGCGCGGCAATCGTACCGTCACACCACCATCATCATCATCATCTTCATCTTCATCGTCATCGTCATCTTCATCTTCATCTCCATCCACACTGTGCACTGCATATGATGCCCACGCCAGTGCTGCCGATAACTGAGCCTGAAGATCACGCTTTGAGAGTCGTCCAATTGGCACGTTCCCGCCACCGTTTAGCGAGGAGGAGGAGTTTGTCGTAGTTGAAAGAGGAGGTGTACTGTAGTTCAAGCCATCCTTCTCATCGGAGCCCTCTTCGGTGCGCTCCAGGGAGACACACACATCGCCGCTGCACTGTTGCAGGAGTTGAAAAAAAGTCATTCCGTCAAGGTTTGCCACAAGCTCATCAGGAATGGCATCATCATCTCTCCTGCTGTAACTCACCAACGCCTCCCGCAAGAAGCGGCGAGATGACTCAGATAAAGCTCTCCTACCGCGACTACTACTACCTGCAGAGGTGGGGGCGTTGATGCTGCTGTCCTCTGTCCAATTTGAGGCAGAGGCGGCAGAGGACGGTGGAGCTGGTGCTACTATAGCTGTCAAAGGAGTTACGCCATCCCTGCGTCTCTTTTTGGTAGGCCTTGTACTCGGATTTTTATCCTGCACGCCCTCTGTCAGGCCATCTAGGGCCGTAGGGGAAGCATCTGCGGAGTCAGCTTGCAAGTTGAACAACCCATCCACATTTGCCCAAGCCGCTCCACTCGCTCCAGTTCGCAGACAATGCAGTGGCATCGTGGCATCAACATCCTGAGCAAACTTTGGGGCACCACCGCGAGTCCCAGTGGAGCTCTTCTTCGCTGAAGGCTCCTTTACGCTTGCGATGGCCGAGAGAAAATCCGGGCAGCTACGCCGCAGTAACGCAAGTGGTGAATGCTCCGTCCCTCGGAGGGGCTTTCCGCCCTGCTTTGTACCTTTCATCCCGATGTAGTCGCACTCACTTACCCACCCACTTTTGCTGTCTCTACTCCGTACAATTTAGCCTCTGACACCGCCCCCACTTGCTGCTGTAGCGGATATTGCCTTTTTTCGGTAGCCGTCGCTGTCGTGCAGATTGATTGCAGTACCGACCCCCACCAACGAGCGACGACGACCAAAGACAACAATTGTCTTTGTCACCCTCAGAAGTCTATAGAATACGAGCAATACCAAAAGGGTGGGAGGGGGGGGGGGAGGGAGGGGGTAAAATAGATGATGTGGAAAGAATTCCTTGACTCAGTCAACTGGTTTTTTCCCCTCCGTGCTGCTGGCTGTCGTTTGCTCGCCCACGCACTCCCTTTTTCTTTTTCTCCTCCGCCTAGCGTTCTTTTTTGTTTATTGTTTTTTTTTCTCCTTCACCGAACGTTGTGCCTTTTTTTTTTCGTTCCTTCAATTTTCCTGTGACGTTCGCGCTTAAACTCCCTTCGTTCCCGATTATGTGTATTTCCCTCTCCCCGTGCTTTTCCTCACCTTTTCTCACTCGCTCGCCTTAGTACTCAAACGAATTAACTAAATTCTCGGTTTCCTCCCCTTCGCTCCTTATTCACCTTGGCAAAAGCCCTCTGCCTCAACACCTTTTTCCTGCCTGTGTGTGTGTGTGTGTAAGTGTGCGGGGAGAAACCCCTCTCCTTTGTTTACTATCCGTAGCAGCGGCGCACTTTTTGAATGCGGGGCGTGTAGGGAAAACAAGCAAACCAAACCAATACAAAAAAAAAGGAGAATAAAGAGGCAAACGAGTCTCAGCACCACCCACGTCGCTCCCTCCCGCTACTACCGCTCTCCGTTCACTTTCTCTCATGGACTCACTTACCCACCTCTCTTCTCCTCTTCACGGCAAGTGTTTTTTCCCCTGCAAATCTGCATCACCCCTCCCACACTGCGGGCACGCATGCAGAAATACGGTCACACAAGATAAAAGCAACAGAGAGCACTAGTAGCAGGAGGGTGAAATTTGTATGACTCTGTTGCGAGGGCAAGGAAAAAGCAAATCAAAGAAAGAGAGAGAGAGATGTAATTGATATTTTTTAAAATAAAAAAAAAGAAAAAACAGGGGAAAAATGTAGTTTTTTTTTCTTGATTAATAAAAAACTATTATTCATATTATTGTTTGTTTGTTTGTTTTTTTTTTGCTCCTTCACTTTGCATCCAAAATAATGATAAAAGACCGAAGTAAAGAACCAAAAAAAAAAAGAACAACAACATTTACTCTGCCTTGTCTCGTTGCGGGTTCCCCGCCGCCTCCCAAGCCCACAGGCACACCACAATGTTCCCAATGTGTTTGTGTGTGTAGCGAGTGGATGGCAAACCACCAGGAACAAAGGGAGAGTTAACTGTTCGTGTTTCTTTCCCTTTTTCTTTATTTTTCTTTATTTTTGTTTCTTTTTTATCATCTCCTATTTTCTTGTCAGTTCTTCTTCAGGCGCTTTACCGGTTAGTTTTATTTTCTTTTATACTTTTCAATCATTTGATTTCCTTCGTTTTTTTTTTGATGTTTTTCGACGTGTGTGTGTGTCTTTCTTCCCCCATCCTCTCCGGGGCATGCACTCGCTTCTTTCTCTCTCTCTCACACACACACTTATTTCATTCCTGTTCCTGGACTTTTTTTTTGTTCCTTTCGCCTCCGTCTTAGCACCACCCACGTCGGGGACTCAAATCGTCGATGCGACTACGGGAGCCACAGTGATAGTGACCGTGATCACTGAGAAAAGAGGGGCGTGGGTGGGGTGGCAGGTAAGTGATGCCAACACGCCAATAAAAGCAGTGGAAGCAGCCGCAAAGTCCTGGAAGGCACAAACAAATGCGCACGGCGTTCACGCATTAATAAACGAGAATTCAACGAGAGAAACCTTTTGCCTTCATAACTGTATGTTGGCCTATCGTCACCTCTCCACATTCACTACACACCCGCTCTTCTTGTCGTCGCCATGTTTGGGCTTCTGCCTCCTCTCTCGGGGTCTTGTGTGCGCTGTGGTTCTCCGTCCGTGCATGCACGTGTGTGCCTCTGCTCGTACTCCTGCTCGGTTTGGCTCGGCCTTTCCTCGCCACCTTGCCTTCCCTTTTGCTTCACAGCCTCCTCCAGTGTGAACGCTGCCAAAGGGTTGTGGAAGGGTTAACAAGAAAGACGACATATTTGCTTTGAATACACAGTTTTTGTTATCTCGTCTTTTTTTATCTCCTTCCGCCGTTGTTAATACTAGTACTACTTCAACTATGACTGTTGCGAGTGTTGCGACAAATATATATATATATATATATGTATGTATTATATATTGTTGTACCTGCCCTTTGCACCCTGCTTCCCGTCACGTTGCCCTCTCCCTCCCGTTCTCTCCCCCTTTACCCGCTGCAGTTCGCTCGCTTCCCAAATGTAATCCGCTTTGCCTACCACTAGACTGATCTTTACCACTGGTTGTGATAAGTATTTGTCTGCATGTATCCCACCTGCGAGCGTGGGTTAAAGACGGGGTTCGTGCCACCGTCAGGCATGACCCCGCGCATGTCCCCAGCTCCCATTGGGCGGTTGTTAAAGTTGCTCTGCATGTGTGGGTTCGAGCGCATCGGATTTCCGCGGCCCATGTGCGGAGGTACATCACCGCCCCTCGCACCGAATGCCTTGCCACGGTGTGGCTGGTAATTCATGTTCTGGTAATAACGGTTATGCTCGTATGGTGGGGCAACTGGGCCATGATTGATCCCCCAATTGTCGGGGCGCGGTGGGGGGGGCCACTGTACATTTTCTTGCATGGCAGAAGAGTACGCGTAACCTGGGGCGGACGGTGGAACTTGTTGTGTGGGGACAGGAGGAGCCACAGGAGCATTGCGGACTGGCGATTGCTGAGAGTGACGATGATATTGCTGCTGTTGTTGTTGCTGTTGTTGTTGTTGCTTGCTGCTGCTGCTGCTGCTGCTGCTGCTGTTGCTGCAGCTGTTGTTGTTGTTCAATGAGCTTTGCACGCTCCTGCTGAAGGTTCTCATTCTGCTCCTGCAGTTGACGCTCAAGCGTAGCCAACTGCGCACGTTTGTCGTTCAGCTCAACCTCCGTCCGCTTGCAGTAATCCTCAAAGTCCTGACGAGCATCTTTGAATTCGCGACGCTCCTTCTCCAATACGGCAAAAGCACTTGTCATTGTTTGCTGCTCCTCTGGAGCCTTGAAGGTGACCCGAATCCCCTTCTCTTGTGCGTCAATGACTTCCTGGGGGTATTGAATAATGTAGGCAGGTGCGGCCGGCTGCACCTGCTCCCCTTGCTGAGGCTGCGTGAACTGATTCACAAAGCTGTAATCGTCGTCATTGGCCCAACTAAAGTGGGCGTCAGCCTCGGGGAGCGTCACAGACTGCTGCGGTAGCTGCTGCTGCTGAGGCGGTGGAGTCGGCACCACTGAGCTCTGCTCTACAACGGGCTCTTCACTGGCGAGTTGCTGCGCAGCTTCCTCCACGGGCACAACGTCCGCCGCTGCAACTCCACTTTCTACGGCAGGCGTCCCAGGCTCCGAGATTACTTCGGGTGCCTCCACAACTGCCGCCACCGGTTCTGCCTCTGGTTCGACCTTGGCCGCAACTGCAGCTGGTGGTGGTGGCGGTGATGTTGGCTGTTCTACGGCAGCAGGAGTAGCATCGCTCGGACGTTTGCCGGCACCAATACGCAGTGCTTCAAGGAAGCTCTTGCCGGAGGATGCCTTGGCAGTGTTGGTAATTTGCGTCTTGATAACGGGGCCAGATGGGGACGCAGGCTCCTCTGCCTTGGCATCCTCCCGCTTTAAACGTGGGTGGTCATGAGAGCCTCTTGCTACAGGCTTGCCGTTGGTCTTTCCACTACCGATGTTGCTTGTATGGTTGTGGGAATTGGCTGTCACATTGCGTGGTGGCATTGTTTCAGTTTTATTTCACTTGGCTGTCCTATTCCGTTTGTTTATTTTGTTCTTATTTATTCTTTGTTGTTGGTGTTTTTTTTCTCGCCTTGTGGTGCTGCTTCTTCGCTTACGGGCTTTACTTAAGTTACACCTGTTTTTTTTTTTTTTTTGTTAGTCCACGCTTTTCCTTTCTGCGGGAACGAGCGTTATATGTATGTGTGTGTGTGTGTGTGTGTGTGTGGCGGGAGGGGAGAGCGAGGTGTTGAGGAAAGAGTGCGGAGGGTGTGCAGCCTTCGTTGCGGGTGATGCGCGTCCCCAGGCGGCACAGGTTGAGAATAGCCACGCAAGCGGCGGGAGGCAACGCACGAAGGTGGAAAAAAACAACAGCAACTGGAACAACTGTGAGGTGCTGCCCCCGCAGTGTGTCCTTCCAACGCTGTGGAAACAGAAAGATGGAATAGAAAGAGACGGGTGGAGAGGGAAAGGGGCATACACACATAGACGCATGCAATAAAGGCATGTGGGAAAACACACAACAGCCTCGACTCGCCCCCCATTTTTCTTTTCTTCGTGATTCCTCGTTGTTGTTGTTGTTTCCCGTTTTTTTTTCTTTTTCTTCGCGTTCACTTGAACGCTCCTTTCGCCTCTCACCAGTCATCCACGTCGTAGCCGAAGTCGCGGTCTCTACAGCAGAAGTACGGTGCCAGGAGAGACCAGATGTACAGCAGTGCCGCCGCCCACACTGTCGCACTGCGCACCCAAAAGGCAATGTTAATGCTTCCCAGCAGGGTGTCCTTGCCCATGCCGCTCACGTGCCAACCGGTTGCCAGCATCGCAAGGTACATCGAGCCCAACATCATCGTGGCGTAGAAGAATATGTATTGACTCAAGTGTCCAATCTCGTCCGGATCCTCCTCCTCACCCTCCTCGTTACGGCCGATGCCAAGCGCGCTGCTGTTACCTCCAGAAGACACAGCACTGTAGCCGAGTGCAAAACTGCTGACGACGCTTGCAAGGATCATTTGCGTCACCGAGCCCGTCTGGCCCTCGGGCACAGCAAGACGGTTGCACTGCGCATCCGTGCCAGTACGAAGGGTAGCAAACATGACACAGCTGGTGTACAAAAATACGATGCCACTGGGAACAATCGAGCCGTGTGGAACCCAAATAGACAAGACGGTGAAAAAGAGAGCGCCCACAAGCACACTGGTGATTGCAAATGCATTGAAGTTGCAGTCCGAGTGCGGGACGTACATAACAAACGCGGCAATGTTCACGCCAACGCCCCCCAAGTAGGTCAAGACTGCTAAGCCCAGCAGGTACCACATCCACTTGGGGGCCACTTCGCTCCGGCGTCCCCAGTCCTCGCTCCACTGATAACTGAAATCCACAAGGAAGACGACGTTCAGGAGGAGGAAAAACGCGGAGGCAAAGAGGCAGGCGTACGCATAGACCCCAAAAAAATGATTTGGGATCCAAAAAGTGGCGGCTAACAACCCCACGACGAGAATTGTTTTTGCGTAAAAGAAGCGCCTCTGAAACTCCGCCCGGGCCTCGCTAGAGATGCAACACGTAAGGTCAGAGACGGACAGCAGGTGCAGAAAGAAAAACACCGCCAGCGCGAAGCTGACGCGGTAGACGAGCACCTCCCCAGTGCAGAGGTCACTTGAGGCGCTGGTGGCGAAGTTGCACCCCTTTTGAAGGATGGGAACATGACTGAAGACACCCGCAAGAGAGCTGCGAAGGAGCATCGTGGCGATAAGGCCAACGAGGAGGTAACAGGCGTACTGCACCCGCAGCATCACACCGGGGGTGAAGATCCCGCTGTTGTTGGATGTCGCAGTCATTTTTTCCCCGTCTTCAGGCATAAACTGAAAAAAAAAAGGGTCTCAGTGGAGATTCACACAAATATATACGGGAAAAAAAAAGCACAGGAAAAAAAAAACTACTCAGTAACGTGTCTTTTCGACGCAAACTACTTCTATTTGACTCCTACGTGTATCTAATGGATTGCCTCACAAGAATAGAAAAAGAAGGAAAGAAAGAAGGAGGAGACAAAGACAGTAGTTGCAGTAATAGTAAAAACAGCGAAGGAAAGAGAGGCGCAGCAGAGAATAATAATAATAATATACAGCGAGGCCAAAAACATCATTGCGGAAGCAGCAAATAGAGAAACACCCCCTCTCTGGTTACATGCACAGAACCTCGGCGGAGAAACTAACGCCAAATACATCTACGGCTCACTCGTGCATTGTGCGTATGCGTGTGTCGCCTCTGTAAGTCCAGCGGAGGATGCAACAACAAAACAAAAAAAAACATTTTAACATAAAAAAAAAAAAATGTCCTTGGTATACATATCAGGCATAGCCGCTGCGATTGAACATACTCTTATAGAGAAGAAGAAAAAAAAAGTAAAAGAGTTCCCCTTTGTTTTTCATTGATTCCTTTTTTTCTTTACTTGCCTTGTAACACTCCTCTTCTTCCTTCCCCGCAGAGTCACACAGCCTACGCGAACCGCTCGTCGTCCGTCATGAGACAGAACTTTGTGTAGCCAATCTCCCCGCCGCCGACGCTGTGCGCCTTTCGGATAGCATCCGACTGCGCCGGGGTCAACTGCACGCCCAGAGACATGAGGGTCGCGAAGAACTGTCCCTCCTTCACAAAGCCCTTGCGTGCCCGGTCATACTGACGGAAGGCTTGAAGCGAGGTGGAGCGACGCGAGGCCAACGTACGACGTACCTTGTCGATCGCCGACCGGTACAGCTCTGCCTGCGATTCCGCAAGCGTCATGGTGCTTTTCTGCGTCCCAGACACCCCCTCAGCTGTCAACTCGGCGAATTGTTCGGGCGCTGAGTCTGCTGCTGGCACCGCAATTGTATCAGTAGCCGTGCCCAATCCGCGCCGACGCTGCGTCACCGCCATGTATCCCACACCAGCCTGAAGCTTATCCGATACGGTCGAAAAAAACGCCGGGTAGCTGATGTGACCCCTCAGCTCACTGTGTGCAAAGGCCGCCTCGAGGGCTTGCAACTCCTCCTCTGAGAGTTCCAGACCTAGAATTGACAGACAGTGCCGAAAGCGTGTGTTCGTCACGTGACGGTGGCGCAGCTCGTCACCATCCGGGAAGAATTCCGACAGCCGTGCCTTGCGTTCTTGCAAAAAGCAGCATATTTTTGTCAGGATACGCTCCACCAGCTCCTCGTCCACGGTTTCCCCAAGTGGAAAAGTGTCGTTCCACCCCATGGATGCCGGGTTATTCGTCGATGTCATCGTTCGGTTCATGATTGACTTCACCGTCCCGCCTTTTTCCCCACCGCTCCCCTGCGGCATCTCGTTCTGGGCAATATCGCGGATGAAACGGGTGTACTCAATCAGCTCTGGATCCTCCGGCGATGCGTAGTAGCGTGACAAGAGCGCCGTGTCTGCCGCGGACAACACAAAGCGATGGCGTGCGAGAGCCCGCAAGTAGTTTGATTTCGTAATCTTCCCACGGTGCAGGCGGTCAAAGTCCGAGAAAAAAGGCGCCAGGAGGGCATGGTGCGTTGAGACGTCGTGTGAGAGTCTGGCGAGAAGCTGTGGAAGACGCTCACGCTCCGCATCTGTGATTCCCTCGAAGGGGTTCCTCTGCGTATCTTTAAGCACCGCGGTGACAGCCCCCGTTAAGCTTCGCGAGGCGGAAAAATTAAACTTCGTCGCGACAGAAGGCACCACAGTTGGCGAAATTTCGCCAACGTCAGCCACGAATCGATTGACGTCGATGTGATCACGCGCCTTCGTCGACTTGTACTCTTTCTGCAGCAGTTCTACCTCCTGCGGATGCAGATGCAGCCCAGCAATGCCAAGCGCCACCGCAAACTTCTCCGTCTGTACTATGCCGCTGCGCAAGGGGTCAAAGTCTATGAAAAACTCGTTCACGCGGAGGCGTCGCTCCTCGGCCTGCAGTGCCACCTTGACGAGCACTAGTGGCACGGTCTCCGCTAGCTGCGAGTGCGAACTGCCCTTCTGGTTTTGCAGCTCGCCCGTCCCAATCGAGCGCAGTAAACGCGTTGGGCTGAGCTCCGGCTTGTGGGCCTGATCCACATCCATGACGAACTGGTAGTAGTTCACTTCGTCGCTAGGGCTGCCATCCGCATTGCGGATGAGGTACCACTTTACCAGCAGCGAAACCTCCTCTGGGGCGAGAAATATTTTGTTTGTCGCCAGGGAACGCACAAAACGTGACTTGGTACACGTGCGGTGTTCATAAATACCCTTCCGCACACGATCAAAGTCATGCAGCGTTGGAATTAAATGGATGCGGTTCGAATGGACAAAGCGGCG
Source organism: Trypanosoma rangeli (assembly GCF_003719475.1). Taxonomy (NCBI): domain Eukaryota; phylum Euglenozoa; class Kinetoplastea; order Trypanosomatida; family Trypanosomatidae; genus Trypanosoma; species Trypanosoma rangeli. Next base: position 34,933 of record NW_021705825.1, read on the forward strand.
CACTTTATTCAGCACAAACTCCGCCCGCTCCTGCTCCTTGTCCTCCACCCCACTGAGGAACTGACCAGGAGTTCTCGCCATCTCGTAGTAAGTCGTCGAGCCTGGCACGCCCTCGTCGCGGCGGGGGTTGGTGTTGGCGAGAAACTGCACGTAGTTGACACGTGAAAAAGCCTCCTCGTTTGTGTCACTACCAGTGCCCCCCAGCCTGGCGTCCGCGTACGCCTGTGTCAACGTGTCAATGTGCTCCGCCGTGAGGTGAAAGTTCACGAACCGCAGCTGCCCAAGCGCCGACGCAAACTGCGGCGCCGTGACAAACCCCGTCCTGAAGTGGTCATAACTTTTCAAAACGTCGTCGCAACGCAGACGATACATGGCAAACTGTGAGCGCAGCACATTCAACAACCCATCGATGGAAAGCGGTGCAGACAACCCACGGGGAGAGATCTGCGGTGAGGAGCTCGCGGGGTGTGTCCCCTCCTCTTGTGAGGCAGGATCCTCCTCAAGGTCCCTGCACCACGCGGCGTAAAGCACTTCGCCGTCGTCGTCGCTGTACTTCTTCAGCATAAGCTGCAAGACGTCCTCTCGCAACCCCTCAAACGGCATGCAACGTCGAAAGCGGGAGGCAGCCACTTTGCCGCTGCGGAACGGATCAAAGTCCTCAAACAACTTGCGAAGGTGCAGCCCACGCGCCCGCACACCGTCGCGCAGCGCGCGGAATGCTGTCGCCAGTGTACGCTCCTCATTCTCTGAAAGGGGTTTGCCCCTGCGCCGCAGCGTTGTCAGCAGCTCCGCCGGAGGATCCTCCGCTCGCAAAGCCTGAAGAAAGGCCACGTAATTCACATCTGTCGGATCCCCTCCGCGTGGAGTCCTGCTGCCCGCCGGCTGGTTGGTCGCCAAAAAGGCCTCCTTCAGTGCCTCAAATTCCGCGTCAGCGAGTTGAATCGAATTGACGGCCAAAACGCGGCGTAGCTGGTTGGCCGTAATACGACCGGAGCGAAGTGAGTCAAAGTCCGTGAAGAAATCATCCAGTCGCAGTCGGCGCTGGGCCACCCGTACCCGCACCTTCTGCAGCACCTCGTCCACTGCAGCCATGAACCGTGTCTGGTTGGTCTCTCCTTCCCGCTTCCTCCCCTCTCGTTCGTGTAGTTCCCGCTAAACCTAACAAACTCACCCACTACTGTGAGATCCTCGTGACAAAAACATGGAATAACCAAAGCAAAGGAAAAGGGAAATAGGATGCACGCCTTCAGTTATTTCCCACACACACACACACACACACGTGGCCAGTAACGCTCTACCTCACTCCGTTGCCTACCCTCATCGACCGTGCATTTATATTGATTTTGCGTTTTCCTCTACCGCCGTCGCTCTATTCTCCTCCTCGCATAGACAGAAAAAATGCCGACATGCGTACAAAAATATAAACGGCAAGAGTGAGAAAGGGAGGACGCAGAGAAGCGAGGGTGTGAGAGAAAGACAAAAAGAAAGAAGAAGAAAAAATGGACAACTACAAGACAACGCGTCCCCATGTGCGCTACTTTGCACCCAAGTTCTTTGCATTTTCATCCACACCGTGTGTGTCGCTCGTGCCGAATGGCAACTCGGCGTCGACGGCATCAACAATCTCCCGTGGCAACAGGAAACACGTGAGCAGCACAGCCGTGACGGCGCCGTTGCGAAACGCCCGGTATGTTCCCCACGGTGCGCTCTTGGCCACCACAAAGAGGCTTGTGCAGGTGATGCCAACCGCCGGCAGAATCCAGTGACTCCGGCGCAGCTGCTCACTGGCAAATAATGTTTTCTCCGTGACGAAGCGATCGGCCTGCGCCGTGTACACCCTGGCAGTGGCTAGGTGGGCTGGAAGGTCGAAGACGGACCCTGCAAGGTCGCCAAACACCCACGCTGCCTGGCGCACCACCGACACATGACGCCGCAGCCACATCCACTCTCCCTCCCACAGAGCAACAACCCCGCGGTCCTCGAGGCTCATGGTGTTGCCCCCCCCCCCTACCGTTCACTAAACTAAATGCCTGCTTCTCCCGCCCGCTGCCCAGAGAACCACAAAACCCGGTCGCTGTCAGGAGCAAAACCGGGGTGAAGAGAGAAGACAGCGTAACCCAAACAAAGTAAGTGCGGAGGGCGCGGAAGGAAAGACAACCAAATAAAGAACAAAAAAAAAACAGTAACCATCACGCCCGCTTCCACTTGCCCCCGCCTCCCCCCACACCGTGTGCGAGGTCGGAAACTCAAACCGCAAGACACAGAAAGAGGAAACAAAAAAAAAACAATGCAGCTGAATTAAACAAGAGGCCAAGGAAAGAAAGACCCACGCACGTGCTCACAAGGCATCGCTCACAACTGCAGCCAGAGGTACCACCGTTAATCGAGTGATACGATTAAAGGTATCACAAAAAAGCCGTTGTGGGCAACTTGACACACACACACAAAAAAAAAAGTGGAAACTAATCACAGCGAAATGCGGTCGCCCAAGCTTCTTGCATCCAAAGAGTACTGAGCAAAAAATTTCGCAATAAGGTCTACGTGAAACCGCACCACTGCGGCGCCCCCTTGCTGCTCTTTGCATCCCAATCGCCTCAGAAAGTCAAAATTCTACCTCGGAAAACACACGCGATGCAACTCACGAGACAAAATGTATCCTGTATTTGCATGACAGCCTCAAAGTAGCCCAACAAAGTGGGAGTGATGAGCAGAGAGGAAAGGAGAGGGAGCGTATTTGTTTTCACTTGAGGTATGAAAGCAAGGCATCCCCGCCTTGAGACAAAAAGAGCAAATACAGCCTCGTTTCCCGATCAACTCGCTGTACTTCAACCCCACATCAAAATTGAACTCTTGCAATCTTCTACGCGTAGGCCCGAGAATTCAGCCGTAATGAGAATGAGCGGCTTGGACCAGAACAGAACAAATAGCCGCTACTACCACGTTGGCCAGTTACTGACCTCTCTCACTTGCATAGACTGAAGCCTGAACGGTGTCACCTCCGGAGCAGCACAGACACAAAGCATGCATGCACACAAGCAACCCGTTCATTCCAAGCCTTTTCACTGAGCGCACACATGCGCCACAGGGAGCAAATGTCATTACTGGTTACAACCAGTCCATCAGCCTGTCCTCACTCATGATTCCCAAAACATATCTATACAACAACAAAAAAAAAATATACTGCTCTTCTCGGCAGTATGCCGAACTTCTCGCTGCTCCAGACGCTGACAAGAGCAAACCAAATTCATTACGGGAGCAACTGCCGCGAATGTCTAGTTACGCTTATGAAGAGAGGCACCGACACTGTCATCAAGCAGTTCCGCAATAAACATTTTCACCGTTTCCTTCGAATCAAGAACGCGCCTCCGTTTGCCAACTCGTTTCCTTGTCGTTCGTGCCAGGCACTTCGCTGGGCCTCCACCCAGTGCAAGATCACAAGGTGGGGGGGAAGCGCTCATTGTGAGAGGTCCGGCACTTACAACTAACTCATCTTCCTCCTCCACCTTTACCTTCACTATGCCGCGCCGAGGCAGCCCGATGACCATATCATCTTGAGACGTCGGCAAAGAGCAACTGCCACTTCTCCAACTCAAAACCTGTACCACGCCGGCCGGCGCTACTACCAGCTGACGCCGCATGGCTTCCGACTCTCCCACCAATTCGTCCTTCTCTGCCGTCATGCCGCTGTTTGGGACATTGACTACTTTCACTGGCGCTGCAGTAGGGGAGAATGTCGTGTTCTCTTCCTTGCATTGCGCTGAGGCTGATAGGGACACCGAACGAGAACTATTCACTACGGAGCACTTCTCTTCCTGCGGCTCAGCCAGAGAAGCCCTCACCAGAACTGGAGACAGATCCAACAGAGATTCCTTCAAAGGATTGCTGGGGTTGCCACCGTCGTCGTGAGAAGCCAGCAAAGAGTGTGGCATAGGTCCTGTGTGCGTGGAGGCACGTCTTGGCGGAGCACAATCCCCATGTTTCCCCTCAATTCCTCCAAGAGGAGTCTTTGAGACCACATCGCGTGCGGCCAACCCAATGCCAACTGAAGAGTCGCACAAACTCTCCCTGACACGTCGGTTCGTGAGGGAGGCTGCCTTGTACTCTTTCACCGTTGTCGTACATTTTTCCTCCGCACGTTTTACGAGATACCCCGATGCGTAACGGGGCAAAGCGGTGGTGGAATTAACACTGACAGACCGCAACGTCGACTCTACCGCGTTGTTGTCACTCACTCCACATTCAGGGTGGTGAATCAGGGAGGTGGAGCAAAGGCATTGGCGGCTACTGAGCTCACTGCCCTGCGGCAGAGCACATGGATGAAGGCCGTTGACGGAACTGTCTGTGCTCCCTGCATGCAGCAACACAATACGCTGCGCAGCCGCACCACAAACCCCACAAGGCAAATCCAAACCCTCTTCGGATTGTAAATAACTCCCACATAATTCTTTTCCCAATACCTCTGTCGTCAAATTGACTGGTGTCGACGCTGCACTCAAGCGGCAAACGGAATGGTCGTTCGATGAAAGACCTGGCGCAGCGTCTCCGGCCGCCAATTTGGAAAAACAGGGTCCCTGCAAGCGGTGCTGGACCCATCCGACGTCTTGTCTCTCTCCTATGAATCGTACAAAGACGTGCAACCGCAGAAGCAGTTGCCGCTCGGAAAGGGACGCACCAGGGGCGAGTTTTGCCCCAGCACCGAGCTCCAATGTCAACAGCGGCTCCTTCCACCACCGGGCATCGCAAGGGTCAAAGGCCACTGGCAAGGAACTCGCACCAGCCGCCAAGCGACAGCCATTAACAAACGTACCATTCAAGCTACAACAGTCACGCACACTAATGGCACACCACTCATGTGGGTCGTGCGAGACACGCAACACATGGCTACTGCTGAGTTGCAGCACACAGTGACGACGGGACAGCAGCGGACCCTCGGTAGCCAGCTTGAAAGTTATGACCCCACTGTTTTCCACAGGGTCCCGACCCAATGGCAGGAGCAAAATAACAGGGGCGTTTCCCCCATTTGAGCTAAGTACCTCATTTGCCGAAGACAACGCTGTTCCGTCTGCATTACAAAAAAAACGTGCTGTCAGACGGCAGCGCCTGTAGTTATTTACCGACCCGTGGCGCACGTAATCCGGTTTAACCACATGCCACGCCTCTGCATCACCCGGGAACTTCCTCGGCACCGCAGAGACACCGCCCAAATCCGACAGGAGCTTCAGGTTGTGACCAGCTAGAAGTACAAGTTCCATCTTATTCTCCCGCGTGCCAGATCTCCCTTTCCCTCCTCCTGCCACTTACAGCCACGACACGGCAAAAAAAAAAAACAGTAAAGCAAAGAGTAAGTAGAGGGGGGAAAAGGTGGGATGAGAGAATAAGGGTTTTTAAAGGAGCAGAAGGGGTGGTACCACACCCGTATGGCAACTGCAGTTGCCGCACCCCCCACCCCACCCTACTTCGTCAACCCATACAAGAGAGGAGGAACGGCGCGCGATGGTTGGTGACGGATGTGAAGATCAGTACAGCCATTGCCGCTGCTACGCCGCCTTCGTGGTGTCAGAGCTGCCCTCCTCTCCTTCTGGACGCGGGAGAAAGTATCCCTTTTCCTGCTCACGTTGATTTCGCAGGTAACCCCGTTGCTGTTCCAGCGTCGAAGTAATTACGCGTATAAATTCTTGCTTCTTCTTGTCATCACGCGAAAGCTCGTAGAGGTGATACTATTCCGCCTCGCCAAACTTCGTCAGCGCACACCAGTAGTTATTCCATAGATGATGTAGCCCACAACGCAACAGGCGACGATAAAAAGGAATGCACTGCGGCTCCGAAGTTTGCGTCTCCAACTCACGGTTTGTGGAGAAACAATTCATAAGCTCCACACAAAAATCATGGCAGTTGCTGTGCAACGCAGCATTATGCAAAAGGGTCCCCTGATTATTATTGGAGCCCATGCATGTCACGTAGTCGTTGTGTGTGGTGCGGCACTTATTCTCATTCATGCTGTGCTTTGTGTTTATCTCGTGTTCCCGGTCCGAGTGTTCAATAAGATGGTGCCTCTTCAGGCATGTCATGTAGTCGTCAAGCTGCTTGTAGCACACGCATTCAGGTTCTGGTGCAACGTGAAGGAGTTGTGCTCCTCCTCTAGAGCAGGATCCGCGTCACCCCCACGATGCGCAATGGACCTGTTCTGCTCACTTCGCCATTTATCAAAGAGATCCATGGAAAACTGCGAATGCTTCGCGGGCGTACTCATCTGTCGTCACACATTCGAAGACGTACCTCCGTCCAAAAAGAACCTTACTGTGCGTACTGCAATACCAACGTGAGGCACAAAAAAAAAAAAAAAACACGACAGATGAATGGAAAAAAAATCTCCCCGCTTTGCCAAGCCGTAAAAAAAAAGGGAGGGCTAAAAGGCGCAAGAACAGCCCTAATGGCCCCCACAAACAGGCAGGCATGCCTGTATTTAAAAAAAATACAGGCATTTTACACGTATAAAACAAGCAAAATGAAAAAGAAAATAACCAACTGGTATGCATCCTTCCCTAATGATCTTCTCCCGGCGGATCACACCCCGCTGCGTTACCGCGGCCTGAGAAATAGTGGCAGAAGCGCGGCAGAAAAGGCGTGAAAACAGGCACAAAAGAGAAAATTCACGAGACCACCTCAAGAGCCCTCGACGTTAAACATCCAACAAAGGACACTACGCCTTTTGGGAGCGAGGTGCGTTCCTGCCCTGCTGCTGACGGGCCTGGGGCGCAGGCTTGCCACCGCGCTGCTGGCGACCGCCGTCTTCATTCCGGGACGGACGGGCGCCGCGCTGCTGCGACTGCTTCTGCTGAGGCCTGCGGGCGTTGCCCCTCTGCGCGCCGCCGCGCTGGGCAGCACCCTTCTGGCCGGGAGCGCCGCGAGCGCCCCTTTGCTGCAGAGCGCCCTTTGCTGCGCCGCGAGCGCCAGGACCCTTCAGGTTCGTCACCTTCTTCGCGCGAGGCTTCTTGCCAGTCTTGATGTTGATCATGCCCTTCGCAATCGCAAGGTGGTTGATCGCGTGGTCAGACGCAGCCTGGCAGCGAAGATAACCAGCAATGCAGAAGGTCGTCGTCGTACCGTTGATCACACCGTTGGCATCCACATTCGCGATGGCAATCTGCA